>NC_043003.1:76660392-76680392 GCF_006345805.1 Octopus sinensis | reverse complement strand
ATTAATTCATACCGGCCCATATATGAACACAAAAACAGGAGAAATATTCACAAACGCAAACATGAACTGCAAAAGCAGAAATTTAATCTACTGCAGCAAATGCCCAAATTGTGAAGAACTGTACGTTGGCGAGAAAGGCAATGCACTATCAGAACGCTCGCGTGTGCATCTACAACAAATTAAAAATCCAGAAGGGCGCCAAATACCACTGAGTAAACATCGGGCAATATGTGGTCGGAAAACATTTATGATGTTTCCATTTCATAAACTATACAATCTGAATGAAATCGAGAGAAAACTGAGTAAAAAGGAATTTATTAATAAATTCAAACCCAAGCTTAATAAACAATGATTAGATTGATCTTATTTAAGGTTTAAAAATCTTACCCCTATACCTAAAAATTAAAAATCCCTAAAAAGTGCTGCTATCATCATTTCTTAAAATAAACACGGGAAAATGGTTTGGCAACATTTCTAAAAATAGCCAAGTAACTACTACTGCTGCCCACAGGAATGTATATAAAGGACAAAAGGCAACCAGTAAACCACAGTCGAAGCGTTCCTGTCGCAACCTGAACCTGATGAATACTTAAATGCAACAAAGTATATTAGTTCAATGAGAATAGACATTTACTATTTAATTTTCAATATTTCATTTGTTCAATAATACAATCGATATTTCATTTCATTTCTTTCTTACTATATATTCTATATTCTGTATCGTATATTAATATTATAAGAATATAAATAAAACATAATAAACAGAGTTGGAATTCCTTTGTGTAATATATTCTTCTCTCTTTCTTTTACTCTTTTCTCTTTTACTGGTTTCAGTCATTTGATTGCAGCCATGCTGGAGCACCACCTTTTAGTACTTATTCTATCGGTCTCTTTTTGCCGAACCGCTAAGTGACGGGGACGTAAACACACCAGCATCGGTTGTCAAGCAATGCTAGGGGGACACACACAAACACACACATACATACAAACATATATATATATATATACATATATACGACAGGCTTCTTTCAGTTTCCAAATCACTCACAAGGCATTGGTCGGCCCGGGGCTATAGCAGAAGACACTTGCCCAAGATGCCACGCAGTGGGACTGAACCCGCAACCGTGTGGTTGGTTAGCAAGATACTTACCACACAGCCACTCCTGCTCCTTCTATGCATAATCAGCTGCATATAGCTGATGAGGACAAATCAAATCTACGTTGTCAAACGTATATGAAGAATCTGAAATCGGTCCTGCATTATCCGTTTCTAGGTTTTCCATTTTTCAGATGTTCTTCCTAGAAGTAAGACAAATTTTTTCATGTTTGTTGCACACACACACGTCTTTGCTAGTATATACGCAGTGAAGCTATACAATAGCGTTGTATTTATTACGATCGCTATTTTCCAGTAAATATCGGTACTTCGTTGTACCATTTATTTACTTTTATATGTATATATATATATAATATATATATATATATATATATATATAGGCTGGTCTTCTTTTAGTTTCCGTTAACCAAATACACTCACAAGGCTTTGATCAGACCAAAGCTAGAGTAATCTTGCCCAAGGTGACACATTGTGGGACTGAACCCGGAGTCATGTCATTGGAAAGCAAGCTTCTTACCACGTAGTCATACCTGCAGCTAGAAAAAGAATATATAATGAAAGAAAGCAACAAAATCCACAAAAAATATAAGAATATTTGTACCCCTGAAAGAAATTGGGCTTCCACCATCGACCAATTTTCATACACACTCGCACATACGCAGGCACGCAAGTAAACTCACACCGATACACATATACACACATAAACACAGTCATACTCATATACACCTCCTTTGTGTGTATATGCACAGGGTGTGTGCTTAGTGCATGTTTAAATATGCATACACACTTGCCTATAATATGTTCCTCTGTTAAATATTTACCTGCATCCTGGAGTATAAAAATATACAAAAAAATGTTCCATTTTGTGATTTATTTTATGAAATATTTTCCGCAACTTTGTTGTGAACTCATCAGAAATCGTAGAAATGTTCTCTGCCTCAAATGCATACATTTTGTTAGTATTTTTCTGTGACATCTTGTAGAATCGTGATGATCTGCGACCTATTCACAATAGGAGTGTTGTATGTGTCCTCATGCAACTCTTCAATGCCTATATTTTTTCGCTCGACCTAGCTTTTTGTGAGTCCTCTGCTCTCGTATTTTGATTTTAGAAT
The DNA here is from genome assembly GCF_006345805.1 of Octopus sinensis. Lineage (NCBI taxonomy): Eukaryota > Metazoa > Mollusca > Cephalopoda > Octopoda > Octopodidae > Octopus > Octopus sinensis. The sequence continues at coordinate 76,678,160 of NC_043003.1, read as the reverse complement.
TCTATCCTTTATATGAAGTTTAATGAATTGTCTAGTTTTCTTTATCTCACGGACCTTTTGAAATTTCTAAATTAATTACCTGAATTAATTCTGAAATGAAAGAGTCTTTCTATTTTCTTTACAATGGCAAACAGTTACTTCTTTTAAAAGAAGCTATTAATGCTAAAAGAGAAACTTTGCTATGTCTAATAATATCAAACGAAAAACGATATAACAAAGTTAAAATCTAATAGAAATGGCGGAATAAATTTCAAGCAACGAAACAAAAAGAATAGAAAAAAATTTTTTTTTTTCCAAATTTCAAAAGAAGCATCACTTGATGATTGTCAATGAAACAAGAAATCGCTATTTCTTCAATAATGTTTCAGAGAATTTTATTAATTCAAAAGTTCAGTATGGGTTCTATAGTTTTTGTTTTATTTATTCTTTATTCGAAAGGACTAACTGTTAAACATAATGATTGCGTGATTCAAAATTTAAGTTCCATTCCAATATTATAACCACTTGGCGCCATTGTGAAAGAGCAATATATATGTTTATGTATATGCGTACAAATATACATACACCTTTATACAGAGTTCAGGGGCCATGTCGCTTGAGTGGCCCCAGATTTGTAGGCAGCCATCCAATATAGCTGTGTGTAAATGAAGATTTCCAGTTAAATACAGACTAGAATTTAAATATCACTAAATAGTATCTCACTGGTCATACTTGTCATTACGATGATACGAACATTTATTGATTCATTCACCTCGTTTTTGTACCCCCGAGAACTGAAGCTTAGTTCCCGCTCCCCAATGCTGTTGCTGGCCTAAACCTGGAGGATGGTGGAGAGATGAACAGTGACAATACATTGAATGCCTTGAGAAAGGGTCTGAGTATAACATCAACAGTAGTTCCAGGTTTCCGGAGCGTACATCACTGCACACAATAGCAGTATGGCGTTAGTACACACTGCTAATACACTCCGCGATGTATGTCAATACACGTACCATTCTGGACATGGTCGCTTGAGAGGTCATTTGGCAAGTGCGAACATTGTTTCTTAGCTAATTCACTTCATGGCCAAAATTTACAGGACTGGATGATCCTAAAATCATACAGGGCTCTTAACTATACCCATAGGTATACATATACATACACACAAACACACATACACACATACATACACACACACACACACACACACACACACACACACACACAACACACACACACACACACACACAAACACATAAATTCCCCAAAACAAAAAGAAACGTAAGCTAATCAACAACGCCAGGACGTGGATCATGTAAAGTATTAGCAGACGCTCAGGGAATGAAAAAAAGATGGTTTAACGTTTCGAGCAACGCTCTTCTTCAGAAATAGAGGGAAGTCCAATAGAAATGAAGAGGGAGGAAGAAAATCGCCAACGATTCACATGTGGTTACATTTTGAAATGACCGGAAGGAAATGGATATATATAAATATGTTGATTTTCTTCCTCCCTCTTCCTTTCTATTGGACTTCCTTCTATTTCTGAAGAAGAGCTTTGCTCGAAACGTTAAACCATCTTTCTTTCTTACCCTGAGCGTCTGCTAATACTTTACATGTTCCCCTTTCTCGCGTTTTTGATTTTTTTTTTGCGTGAGAGATGTCATCGCAGAGTATACACGCAGCAAGTATAGATGGGCTGGACACGTCGCCCGGCTCACCGATAATCGGTGGACGCACGCAGTCGTCAAGTGGTACCCGCATGAACGGAAAAGACCACCCGGAAGACCTCCACGACGGTGAAGTGACGATTTCAGGAGGACGATTGGGATCACGTGGATGAGAAAGGCGCGATCCAGACAGGAGTGGACAGCGTGCTGTGACCAGCGGTGTCAAATGGACGCCTGACGGACTGGTCGGTCAAAGTGATCAAAGTGATATATATATATATATATATATATATATTATATATATATATATATATATATAATATATATATATATATATATGTATATATATATATATATGTATATATATATGAATGTACAAACACACACATACATATATATATATATTTATATAGACATATATAAAAACATAGATATACACGGCTGTAAACAGCACTCTATTCAATATATTTCTGGAAATCGTCCGAAAGACCTACGAGACTAGAATTCTTGTTTGATACTCGATGGCGTTGTCTCGATAGGCATTAAGTATGCCTAATAATTGTTTTATCGTGTGCTTCTCCCGAACTATTAAGCAACGGAGATGTAAACAAACCAACATCGGTTGTCAAGCAGTAGTAGGAGGTACGGACTCCAAGACACACATACATACACATACATATACGGTGGTCTCCTTTCGGCTTCCATCTACCAATTCCACTCATAATGCTTTGATCGGCCCGAGGCTAATAGTACAAGTCACTTCTCCAAGGTTCCACGCGGTGGTGTTGAATCGGAGCCATGAGGCTGGAAATCAAACTTTTTACCAAATATTCGTCTAAGAAAAAAAAACTACTATAATGTTAGACAAAACATGGAAAATCTATGGCACTAAAGATATATAGCGCGAAATGCATGCATGTGTGTAGGTTTTAATAATTTGGCAGTTTCGGGCAAGAAACAAATATAAAAGATCTCATGTTGCAGAACTGACTGAAACGAATTGACTCAATCGGAAAATCGAACTTCCATCAGGGAGTCGACTTGTCAAGATATAACCTCTGCACAAGGGCGCTACAATATAATGCAATTAGCTATGGGCTATCTTTCTCTCTCATCCATCCCCACTGTTGTACAAAGTAGCAATTATATCTAAACATGAATACACATTTTTTCAATTTTTCTTTCCATATTCAATTTTGCAAACCATTGTCTAATTCCTGTTAAAACCTCAAATTCAGACCTCCTTAATCATTGCAATTATATTTTTGTTTACATTCAATTCACACAAACAAATACAATTATTGGAAGGAAAATGTAAAAAAAAAAATATCGGAACAAATTATGGCAAACAAAGCAAAGAATGCAAAAACCAGGAAATTTAACGTTAATCATAACTAATGCGTGTACTCCAAACACAACATCGGCAGCAACTGCAGCAGCAGCGGTAGCAGCAGCATAAACAACATAACAACGATGATAAGAATAGATAAAACAACAACTACAAAATCGAAAATAAAAGGAATAAAATCAGCAATAACAACAACCAGAAGAACAACAACGGCAAAACAAACATGGACGACAACGACAAGGGAAGACGGGAATAACGAGCACGGCAAATGCACAAATGAAACAAAATTATGATGATGCGATAATAAGAACATGGCAATTGATAATGATGACGACGATGACGACGACGACGACAGCGACGACGATAATGATGATGAAGATGATGATGAAGATGATGATGATGATGATGATGATGATGATGATGGTGATGATGGTGATGATGATGATGATGATGATGGCGATGATGATGATGATGATGATGATGGTGATGATGATGATGGTGATGATGATGATGATGATGATGATGATGATGGTGATGATGATGATGATGGTGATGATCATGATGATGATGGTGATGATGATTATGATGATGATGATGATGATGATGATGGTGATGATGATGATGATGATGATGATGATGATGATGATGATGATGATGGTGGTGGTGGTGGTGGTGGTGGTGGTGGTTATGGTGCGGGTGGTGGTGGTGACGATAATCATGGTGATAATCATGAACAGGATGGTGACGTTAACCAAGCCAATATTCTCGTTAGTAACGAGGCGACCAAATGCAATAGAAATTTATTCTGACAAGAAGAAGACTGAAAACGATGATGATAATGAGGAGGAGGAAGACGAATAGGAGGAGGAAGAAGGGAGGATATAATTATAAGATATTGAAAAAAGATATAAACCTTTCCAAGGAAGAAACTGGTTAAATTAGCTGAGGTCACCTGGTCCAATGTCACATATAGTCACGATTGAACAGGCAAACTTATTTATCAGAAAATGTGCCGTCACTTCTATGTAAGAAAGCTTAAGAAGTGGGATTCAATTTACCAAGCGGCATCTAAAATCAACGTGGCCATAACCATCTGGGCAAGCCTATCTAGAATGACAAAGTGAACAAGGTGAAAATGGCAGATATATATAAAAAAACTGGAATGAAAATACCTGTATGCAAATAGGCACTAGGCTCCCATTTTGAGCAAAACATCAACCCCAACAATATGTGTAGAAACTTTGACACCATAAAAATTTTGGAAGTCAAATATACAGGATGTGGAGAATGAAACTAATATCGGTAGCAATAACGATTTATATGATAAATAACGAACCAAGAGAGAAAATCTGTACTCAATCCAAAATGTTATACACCATTGAGACAGTTTTCTGTACTCTAGATAGTAGAAAGATACACAATAAAATCTGAATTGTCAGGAGAAAGACAAATGATTAAAATATATTTGAAAAAACAGCTAGAATCAAATTAACTCTTGAGCAGCCGAATACTGTGATAAAATGACGGTAAGAAAGTGTCATACATGACCAATGTACGAGAAATTGGCCAGAGTGGAAATAGTAGCGGTGGCTACGAAGTGAAAACCCAAAGCTGAAATTTAAACACTCCTGACTGACTCAGCCTCAAAATCTTCCCATCGAAAAGTATTAAGTTCATATAACGAAGCAGAGTATATTGTATTGCGTAACCGCAAACACTTTGAAGGCGGGGAAGAAACTGTCAAATTGTCTCTGAATGCACAACGTTAGCCAACAATAGAAGTTACGCCAGCATTATGAAGTACCAGTTGAGAAGAGACGGAAGAAACGAGCACTCGAAATGATTTCAGCAAATGAGAAAGCAGCCATAATTTGGGATATGCCAATCCAGTCAAACAAGGAGATCAAGGAGATCAAGTCTAATCGGATCGCTATCATTCTTAGGGACCTCCACAAAAGGAAGTGCCTTTTGATTGAATATCAGATCTACAATGAGATAATGCAACTCTAAAATAAATTGAGAAACCCTATCTAGAAAGAGAGATACCTAGAAATTCAAGGATGAAAGGAGAAATCATTTCTATAAGAGATTTCGCGAAAATGATGAAAGTGCAAATAAATACACAATGACACCTCAACCCTTCGGTATTTAAGCTTGCACACTTGTACATCTATGCACACACATTATGTTGCGATGTTTCAATACAATGGAAAAAGCGGGAAATATGAAAAATAGAAGATAACATCTCACATACTCAAGGCATACAATGCTCCATTATGAAGTCAAAAATAGTTCACAATAAAAGGGGACTAGTGACTACTACTACTACTACTACTACTACTACTACTACTACTACTACTACTACTACTACTACTACTGCTGCTGCTGCTGCTGCTACTACCACCACCAAAACCACCAACACCACCACCACCACTGCAAGGTCAAGGGCTGTTTATCTTGAAATGAGATCAGCATGTCACGCACATATGGTTGTGAGGCATCTGCCTGGAGTACCCTTATCAGATGGGTAGTCATGATGGGTATACTGGGCTTCGAATACTTTACCCCAGTGTCACTTTGATGGCATGCACAGCTCTCTCATTCAATAATAATAGTAATAATAATAATAAATAATAATAACAATAATAATAATAATGATAATAATAATAATAATAATAATGATAATAATAATAATAATGATAATAATAATAAAATAATAATAATAATAAAAGAAAACCCCAAATATATGGCACAGAACTTCCAACCTGTTGTCTCTTGAGGTCTCTGGGTGAGACTTGGAGCCAACTTGTACAGACATAAAGCAAAAGTCAAACATAGAATAATAATAATAATAATAATAATAATGATAATAATCCTACGACAGACTCTATTCAACAATAAACCAAAACAAACCAATCCACAAACACAAGAAACGTTATACGGAAAATAATTAATAAAATAAATAACCATCACAACATGTATTCTACAGGCCGGATACTCAATAGAAGAACACAACTTGCATTACACACACAGTACACAATACAACCACCAATACAACAGGCGACTGCAACCATACTCCATAACAAAAACAACCTGATGCAATACAATCCCGAGATCGTTGCACGCAGCCCCAAAATCCAAAAGAGAACACATAATGCTGCACACACAGCAACACAGAGGTGTAGTTGGTGATGCAGTAGAAATCTGCCTGGAAATATTATAACAACACGAACAAGGACATCTACAAGAACAAGGAAAACAACAAGAACAACAAGAACAACAACAAGAACAACAACAACAACAACAACAATATTAATAAATGTTCTGATGCAGTACCAGACAGTGGCTCTCCTGACTTCTGATTTTAACTGATTGGAAGTGCTACATGTACATTGTTTTGTCTTGGTAAAAAAGGTGGACTATAGCAAGTATTCTGCTCAATACCGCAGATTTGTTTGTCAGTTGTTTGCACTTAAACAGCTGAGCGTATCCCTTAGTGGCTGACGATATGCGCATCTCTAAACACGAGCAGAAGTAGTGGGGGAGCATCATAGCATCATAGCCGGGCTACTCGACTCGCAGAAATTTCTAACTGGGTCCCACTTGAAAGGTCATGTGCTGTTTATCTTCATACGAAATCAGCATGTCGAGCACATATGGTTGTGATGCCTATGTCTGGTGTACCCTTATCAGACGGGGAGTCGTGATAGGTATACTGGGCTTTGTATATTTTACTCCAGTGTCACTGTGATGGCATGCACTGCTCTCTCACTCCATAACAACAACAACAACAATATTAATAATAATTCACCATACCAGACCTCGGAAACCGGACTTTGTAGTAAATAAAAAATAAGAACATGCCTGATAATCGACATAACATGCCCAGGTGACAACAGGATCAATGTGAAAGAAGAAAAAAAATAAACAACTCTGACAATTTGAAGTGAGAAATTCGAAGGTTGCCGTCAATGAAGTGAGTAGAGGTGATATCAATAGCGGTTGTCACACATGGAAGTATCAGCACTCAACTTCCAATATGGCTGAAAACGATTGGTGCAAGTGCGAAGGTAGAACACCAACAAAATCAGCATTGCTTGGATCTGCAAGATTTCTTCCCAGGGATCTTGAAGCATGACCAGTAAACAAGCGTCATCTTCATCATAATAATAATAGTAATAATAATAATGATGATGATAATAATAATAATAATAATAATAATAATAATAATAATAATAATAATAATAATAATAATAATAATAATGGTAATAACAACAACAACAACAACAACAACAACAGCAATAATAATAATAATAATAATAATGATAATATGGGTCCTTGGTGAAAATATCAGAAGGTATCAATAGCAATATAAAGTAAATGAGAATAGTGTGTCCAGTAGAGCTGTCGCAAAACGTTAGGCTTTTTGGCATAACCAGAATCATGACGAAAGTATCAAATTGTTGAAAAGAACATATAGCAAAGTACTGGTAGACTGCAAACGGCAAATCTGCTGCTTATGCAAGAGAATTCCAACACAAATTGAGTTAAAAGAAAAATAATAGAGATGGTGATGATGACGATGATGAGAATAACAACAACAATAACAGCAACAAGAGCAACACTAACAACAACACCTGGAAGGTACGAAGACGTGGCACAGTCTGAAAAGTCAGGTTAGGTTTAAGGTAATACCGATAGAGCCAGAGACAACTTACAGTAAGAGAGACTGCAAACCCTCAAATCTAGTGACCCTTGGCGGTTTTTCCTACAAAGCCATAACGAAAATAGTATCGAAGAAAGTGAGCAAGATCCTCGAGGAAAACACTACTTTTCGGCAAAACTATAATCGAAGAGTGAAGAAATAAAAAGAAGAAAAAAAAGAAGACCTGACCATGGTTTAGACTGACTACTGGCAGGCATTTGGCAGCATTCTGTACAAGTGAATCCAAGAAATACTAGTTCTGAGTCAGGTAAGTCATATAATGCTACTTGAAACATATCAGTAAAAGACAAATAATTCGGGTGTTATTGACAAAAGTGGGAATAATAAGACGTTTTCTCTTTCTCAATATAAGAGGAATATTTTAGGAGGACTCCCTCTCTCGACTTCTTTTCTGCCTTGCATAAATGTCGTTAAGCGTCATGCTTAAGAGACTTGAATGTGTATACAAATGCAGTGGTAAAATAATCAACTATCTTTTGGATGCTTCACATTATAAACAAATGGAAACCTAACGGCAGACAGTACACAAATTTACCAAAGAAATAAAAATGAGATTTATTTTAGAAAATGTCCCAAAGCAAATTTGTTCAGAGGAAAACTAATTAAGAACATTTATATATCACGGTGAAAATGAGGTAAGAGAATTAGACCAAACAGAAATATACAAATATTTAGGAATCAATGAACTAAACAGTGTACAATACACTCAAAAGAAAGTAAAGATTGAGGAGGAATTTTATAGACAAATTAAATTAATGATTAAAACAGAGCAAAGGCAAAGAAAAGGTAATAGGCATTAAGGAATAACAAGTATAGAAGCATGGAAATTAAATACAATTAGCATGAGTAAACAAAAATAAAACTCTTCTTTTCAAAGAAGCCAACAAATGAAAATTTAATAGAACTATCGTTCACCACTCCCCGACGCCTTTTACGGCCTTTCCAGGTGGTTTTAAAACACCAATTGTTTTGGTTAAGTTTAACCCTTCAAAGACCTGTGTAGAGTGTTGGAGAGCATCCGAACCGGATGATTTGTCCATTGCGCAGACATTCAATACTTCTCTTATCTCAATTGTTGTTATTGACCTTTCAAAGCTTGTAACCTCTTCTTCCGAGAGTTGCCGCAAGCTGTTGAGGCAGTTACTGAAATCCATTATTCTCAGTGGCCTATCGCTTTCTTTGAAAACATGTACGGTCAGTTTGTAAGAGATACGAACACCAAGACAGATACAGAAGACCGGTAGCTATGGATGCGGAGAAGTAATCTGAAGATAGAGACGGAAGCACTTATATGCGCAGCTCAAGAACAAGCGTTAAGGACTATGTGAAGTGCAGAATCGACAACACTACCGACAGCGACAAATGCAGAATATATGGTGAGTGGGGTGAGCCGGTATGGCACATCTTTAGCGAAAGCCCGAAATTTGCTGGAAGTCTGCCCACATTTGCTCCGAACCGCTCAGTGCAAGCCCATCCCGAGCGGCCTAAGACTGAATTATGGCTTTGTTGCCACATCGCACCTCCACCATCCGAGCCCACCGGACGGCTTTCCTTTTTTCTTGCTTTAGTGCACGAGCTCTAGCCCTGACAACGTTGCCTTCATGTTTCGTATTGAAGAAATAGTTCAGGCCCATGCTTGCCACCAGCACATTGGTTGCAATGTGACTCCTAATTGCCTCTTCTAGAGAACTAACTGGTCCTTCTCTAGTCTATTTCTCTCTGTCACTTGCTATTTGCTAAATGCTATTAACTCATATTTAATTTTACACCTCAGGGTTCCCCACCGTCTGTGATTAACTATTACCTCTGTCAGGTGTCTCTTAACTAGCTCGCTAATAAGGTCTCTGTATTTTTACGCGTCAAGGAAGACACTTTCAGCTTCCAGTCGTCGGGTCCCTGGCTACGGGTCTTATTCAAAGCGGTTGGGAAGATCTCAAATTTGTGATCTGCGTAGCCGACTAGTTTAAATTATGGATGTCCTAATATATATTTTTCAGATAACTTAAAGAAAACTCTAAGTACCTGGAAGTCCCATCGTGGTTGCTCCAAATCTAAATGCCTCATTCGGGAGATCCAGTCACTATCTGTCAGAGAGTTGGCAACATCTAAGTTTTCGAGGCGTTTGCATCTTTTTTGTGACTTAACACTACACAATCCTTTCATGCCTCCAAAATACCATCTCAGTCACCTACTAGAAACAAGAGAGCGGCATGTTCCTCGGAAGCTTTCTAGCCGTTTATAGATATATGACAGTCTAACCCAGGTGGGGTGGGGGCATAGACGGCCGCTAGTCTGAAAGCGCTGCCTTTACTTTCACACCCATCTAGTACCACCAACTCACCTGCAGGATCCAGTAAGCTTGTCTGCACTTCTAAACCGAATTCCTTCCAGAAAAGCAGAGTTATTCCAATGACCGATCCTATCAGACCAGAAGATGAGTACGTCTTGTTGTTAAACATTGAGCTGAATACGTGCGTCTCAGAAATTATGGTGACAGTAATGGCCACCACGCCTAATCAAGTAATTGGAGGTCGTTGAGCAAGTTGCCTTACTTACAAGTTGACAACAAACAATGAACATTGATACATCCCAATCTGAGTACCACCATATTTATTGAAGAAAATAAGTAACAGTTTTCTCACATACGTCGCTCCGAATCATTTTGAATGAAGGATGGTCTGTGTCCTTTTGAGGTGGCTGTCCCTTGAAAAGCCCTTTCCATAAACTTTTATTAACTAACTTTCTGAAAATAACCGCTCTCTTTGGGAAGTTGTTCAAGAGAGTATAGTAAATTTGACTTGATGTTTTCATAAGGATTCTTTCTTTAGGTGTTTTGGGGGTGAATTATACAAATCCTTCCCCTTCTAATTTTATTCCATTTTTGTTCATTTTGTGCCTGTGCGTTTTCTCCTTGTGCTTCTATATTTTCTTGTTGTAAGGTGTACAGTGGGAGCATTTTGGTTGTTGTAATGATGATTTTTGTGACTTATTGTTTTTCGTTACTCCTGGTGATGCTTCGGTGCTTGCACTGGTGTGACAATTTGGTGTATTTTGGAGAGTGTTGTCTGCTGTCAGCGTTGAAATTAATTATGGTGGAGTTAAGGCATTTTACCTTATATTTTGGGGCTTTTCTGTCGACAACTTGCCACTCTCACTCTCTGTGCTCCACTGTTTATTTTTCGTTATTTGAGGATGATTCAGTAAGGGATGGTGATTGCTGGCTTTGTGTGTATGTGTGTGTGTATGCGCGCGCATACGTGTGCATGCATGCGTGTGATTGTGATCTTATCTGAAGTTCCTGATACTGGCGTTGAAGTTGTTGATGTTTCTGTGGCGTGGATACGCATTAAACCTTTTCTTCCTAGAACCATGATTCTTACGGGGTCCAATATCTCCAGGTGAATGAGGTTGGGAATTTTTCTAAATTTTCTTGAGTTAGCCGCATTTGTAACTTAACATTTAATTCGGCCCACTTTTTGTGTCATCTAACATAAACATTTTCCGAAATAGGACGACGAGCTGGCAGAAACGTTAGCACGCCGGGCGAAATGCCTAGCGGTATTTCGTCTGTCGCTACGTTCTGAGTTCAAATTCCGCCGAGGTCGACTTTGCCTTTCATCCTTTCGGGGTCGATAAATAAAGTACCAGTTACGCACTGGGGTCGATATAATCGACTTAATACCTATGTCTGTCCATGTTTGTCCCCTCTATGTTTAGCCCCTTGTGGGTAATAAAGAAATAGGTATGAGTACATATTCTTCAGCAGATCGAGTAACTGTGATCATTTTTACAATCTCTTCTTTGTTAAGGTAAAGGACTTCTACTTTTCCAAATAATTTTCCTTTACATTGATGGTTCACTGATTCTCACGCTTCTTTCAATCATTTCTCAGCTTGTACTTGTGCTAGATTTTCGGTTATTTTTTTTTCTAGCTGTTATAATTCTGTGTCCTCCTTTTTATTATTTTATATTTCTTCCTGGAGAAGTACGATCAGACACAGCAGTGTCGGTTCCTCTAGTTGAAGACCGAGTTGTCTTCCAACGCTATATTAACCCACGTTTGCGTTACAGTAGCAAAGAGCAGTCCTGGTTTTGAGGTCGTTTTGGATTTAATGTTGTTGCTATCGATGTTGTTATCGTCGTCATAGTCGTTATTGTAGTTGTTGTTACTGGTACTGATACTGTTTTCGATCGTCGCTCTTGTTTTCCTTGTCGTTGATAGTGGTGACGATTGCGTTAGTAAGGTTAATTCGTTTGTTTTTGTTTTGCTGTTCTAAATTATTCTTCGTGTTGAAATTTCGAGAGAAACTGGGGCGTCCCTTTAGATTCCGTTTCAGGTACAGTTGATTGACATTCCTTTCTGGCAGAGTTAGCCGGAGTTATACTGGCTAAGAGGCTAGTACAAGAATTTAGATCCATCTTCATCTATTATAACACATAATAATTGCTTGGAAGAGGTTTCGCCACTTTGGCAAATGCTTATATGTTTGAAAGAGAAAATAGAGAATTTGGAATTGTTATATAAACGTATTCTGTACATAAAGCGTGAAAGTGCATTTTTCTGCAGATTTGCTGTCACCTTTTGAAGGCAAGTGTAAGAATTTTATAAGACTCATTCGGAAAAGTAGAGAAAAATAACGTAAAGGTTCACCAACACAAAATCAGTGTAGTTTTCATGTGCCTAGCCATTTTAAATAATAATAATAATAATAATAATAATAATAATAATAATAATATAATAATAATAATAGCCACAACAACAATAATATCTCATAAATTGAAAATTATATATTAGATTGATTGTGTGTGGGTGAGCACCCACTTATATTCACTCGCATATAGACACACATAATCATTATTACTGGTGTATACGAACAGGTGTGTGTCTCCTTGCCAACGGCGTCAAGACAAGGAGCATGACGGACGAAGATGAATTTAAACATCATAATTTCGAAGCTCTTATAAGTTTCGATACTGCATACAGGCGATCAATACATGGATACTGGAACAACATATAACTAGATAGAATTTACATTGAATATAAAACAAACGTTGATTAGAAAAATACAAGTACACACATGCATATTATATATATATATATATATATATATATATATATATATATATATATATATATATATATATATATATATATATATATATTATATATATATATATATATATATATATATATATTTATTTCTATATATATATATAAAGACACATATTCACCTTGTGTATATATATATATATATATATATATATATATATATATATATATATACATACATACATACATACATACATACATACATACATACATACATACATACATATATATATATATATATTATATATATATATATATGCATATATATACACATATACACATACATACATACATATATATGTGTGTGTATGTATGTATGTATGTATGTACGTGTGTGTGTATAAATAAATAAATATATATATATACATGTGCATACACGTTTACATGCCCACACATACATACATACAATCTCTCCCCCTCTCTCTCACACACACACATATATATAAGTATATATATTCAACCATCTAGACAACATCACCACACACAGTAGTAGAAAAACATTAAATGATGATGTTGTATGTCGAGGCCATAAAATGTGTGTATTGCAATTTATTCGGTGTTGTTGTAAGTAGGAGAAACAGAGACGGAGGTGTTACAGTAGTAATTATGATAGCGATAATGAGAAATTACATTCACCTAGCTGTTGAATTAAAAACATTATGGCAATTAAGAAATGTGTTTATAATCCCATTTGTAATTAGTACAGCTGAAGTAATACACAAGTATTTCTGTAATGATACTGGCAGATTACCACAGATATATTCTAGAAAGTAGCAATACTACGATCTGTAAACATTCACACGGAGAATTTGTTAAACTTGAATGGTTTTTGTTAGCATTTGACGTGGTTGTTAGCGTTCAAAACTCATACGCATTTTTTTCTGAGATGTTCCTAATATGTTTTTTAGAAAGAAAATTTCTTGATTAAAGATAGGTATGGTGATTGCAATAAAAATAATTTTCTAGTATATGTACAAAGCTAAAAAACTGGAAGGGATGGAATTAATGGATATGCTCAACACAAAGTGCTTGAATGGCACTTTATGTTATTGATTTCGGAGAAACGAAAGGCAAGGTTTAAGTCGGCGGGATTTTAACACAAAAAGAACTGGAAAAATGCTGAAACGTTTCTTTCAGCGCACCTCAAATTAATAATAATTTTTTTTGTATGTACGTATTTTTTTTATATGTATGTATGTGTGTATATGTTTGTGTATCTGTGTTTGTCCCCACAACATCACTTGACAACGATGCTGGTGTGTTTTCGTCCCCGTAACTTAGCGGTTCGGCAAAGAGAACGATAGAATAAGTACTAGGCTTACAAAAAATAAGTCATGGGGTCGATTTGCACGAATAAAGGCGGTGCTCCAGCATGGCCACAGTCAAATGACTGAAACAAGTACAAGAGTAAAAGAGATATATACTCAAAAGTCAACATTATTATGGTGATGCTGTCTGAGAATAGCGTATCCCAACCACTTCAAACATTCTCTCTTAGCATTCTTATCTACATTTGTAATCTTGTGTTCATCTGTACAGAACCTAATCTGTACATTCAATCAGCACTTCATTCTATTGACATCATTTTCAAAATTAGAGCAACTATTGCTCTAATTTCTTTCTTAAAATTTTAATCCAGAGACACAATCTACACTGTCAGACTTAGTCTAATTACTATAAGTGAGATTTGATAATCTAAACAATTGTTAAAAAACACACTAAGAGGGTTTGTAAGCCTTGGCATGTTAATTCGTCATGGGTCTTAGAAAAGTCTTCCTAAAGTCTTTTGATGCATCTTAAGCCGAAACATCAGATATTTCTCCACCGTTCTTTGTAGTAAAAGATATAACCAACAAATATTCTTTGGTGTTATATTTCCGGAATAGGTCGTCATCTGTACGGAGTTTACACTTTTAACACTGTTTCTCCAATATATATACGATAATTTTAACAGGATAATCAGAACAGGTAGGCAACGAAAATTTTTTAACGCCATAGCTAAGAATGGCAGATTACATTCAATAAATACGTCAATGGTATATTGAAAAGGATGAGAGATTATAAACCTTACCCTAAATTTTAAAAGGCGCAGTCAATGAAGATTATGCAATTCCATTAACTTTTAATGAATGGAGAGAGAACAACTCCATTTTGATGGAATATTTATAACCAAAGGATAAAGAGTAATATATATGTATGTGTGCGTGAATAAATATGTGTGTGTGAGTAGATTTATATATATATAAAATCTTATATTACGGAAAGGAGATTTATCCACCTCAAAATGTCATTGTTTTTACTGCAGAAAGTATTCTTTTTTTTAATATACCAACCTTTTATTGAAGCATGACATATTTGAAACTATTTCCTGTTGATGTATATCAAGTTTATTTAGGCAACGTGATTTGCAGAAAATAACAATCCTATTTCACTTTTATAAGATGTTTAACACCATTACTGGAATGCTCATGAAATTTCAATTCATAGTTAGTGAAATAATGTAGGTGCAACGAAGCACCTGATCATAAGTTGGAGAAATATACTCAGATAATAAAAAAAAACACCGCTCGATATCTTTCAGTTGGCTACAATGTAGTTGGTTTTTAAGTGCTTTGACAACGGAAAGAACCCAATAATCTATATAGATTCTCTTATATACATTTACTGTGACATTACTGTCGCAAAGATCTGATCTCTAATTTTCATGGGAAGCTACGAGGTTTTAGCGGATGTGTGTAGATTATTTTATGATAGGTGTTTACTACTTATCAAACTGAAAGATGAATGAAAAAGATTTCATCTGAAATTCGTGTGATAAAAGCAAAACAGAGTGAGAATTTAACCTAACCATCTGTTTGCGAAGCTCATACATCACGCTTGAATATTTTGAAATAGCAGTCATTTCTATATTTACACCTATGCACACGTTCTAAAAAGGAAACACTCGTTAATCTTTCCACCGTACGCAGTGCATGAATAAGATAGTGAATGGTTATGAGTCAAACACTTTTTATTGTCGGTCTAACCAACAGCAATAAAGCAATTATTTATTCATAATGCAGTGGGCCTACCGAAAGCCTCATACTATACTAGAAACAACAGCTAAATATCTGTCAAATTACAACAGAGCCCTTTGAGACGGTTAGACACACTAGATCAGAAGTTACAGATAAAATATTTTTGAATTAAAGTAGTCACAGCTGGAATCTCTTCCACCATCGATCGTCTGTTAAGGGGCATTCTGTGGCTAGAACATTATAAGAAAACAAAGTAGACATCAGTGGATTTGGAAATGATTGCTACATATTTTAACATTCAATCCCGTTGTGCATCATTTTGTGCAAGTTTGCTTCCCAACCACATGGTTCCGGGTTCGTCCCTCTGCATGGTACCTTGGATAGATGTCTTCTACTATAGCCTCAGGCCAACTAAAGCCTTGTGATCAGATTTGGTAGAGGGAAACTGAAAGAAACCCGTCGAATACATATCTATGTGTGTGTGTGTCCACTGTTACCGCTTGGTGTGTTAACGAATGTGACGAATAAAATGTGTACCAGGCTTAAAAAACTAAGTCCTGGCGTGGAGTTGTTCGAGTAAAACCTTTCAGGGTGATGCTCCAGCATAGCCGCACTCAAATGTCTGAAATAAGCTACAGTTAAATGATTTCTGAACCTCGGGTCAGCCAAATACATTTATGGTAATTCTGAGAGAAGGAATCTCCGATAACTCAACGGAAGGTTATTCGTTTGAGTTAATAGACGTGGTCCATCTTTCTTTTGGCCATCGGCTACATTTCAGGAAATTCAGTACTGCAAACATTTGAGGTAGTTCATAGGCCTGAAACTTAAAATGAAAACATTCCTTCGGAGCGGTTTTGAAGTCTCTGACAAATGTGTAAAGAAGTAAAGAATGGTGCCTCTCTTTTTCTAACTATGACATAAAAAGAAGAAAGTAATGTTAATTTCTCAAATATATGTCCAATATAATATCCGATCTCTATATTGAATATGTTGAATATTTCAGCTGCTAAGCATTTGCTAGTAAGCGGATGCAGGCGAGTACATATATATATTCACTATCATTACGGTGTATTGTGAACAAAACTATAACTTGAAACGAAGATACGGCATGCCCATTTAGTGCAACTTGTCGGGATTTATTACCACGACACAAGCTCGATATTTAGCTTAATGTAAAGGAAAGGCTCTCGAACACACACACACACACACACACACACACATATATATATATATATATATAAAATACATAGAAATAGTATATATATACATATATATATATATAATATATTTATTTTATATATTATATATCATATGTATACAATATATATACATATATATACATACGTATATATATATATATATATAAGTATATATATACACACATGTACAGTATGTTTATATATATTTATATCATATATACATATACATATACACACACATGTACAGTATGTTCATATATATGTATATTATATATATATATATATATATATATATAATATATATATATATATGTACATATATATATATATATATATATATATATATATATATCGTATACAATGACAGTGACATATAGAAACGTCCGCATATTCGAACACGCTCTTATACGCACTGTATATACATACATGCAGATAGACACATGTATGCCGGTAGGCGCACATATATGTGTGAATGAATATATGTGTATATGTGTATGTGTGCGTGTGCGTATGCGCGTTTGTGTAGAGTGGTCGTACATCTATTCCTAGTAACCGTTCATTTTATAGAAATTACAGGAAAGAAAATATACTTGTCGACAATTGTTACTGAAAATTTCAGTATTCTTCCAGTTCTTTCTATCTCAACCCATGATATGTCTCTTCTCTTCAATTATCGGTTAAGATTTCCTACCTTAATCTTTATGTTGCAATCGATTTTT
>NC_043003.1:76627892-76650392 GCF_006345805.1 Octopus sinensis | reverse complement strand
AAACAGAACAAGCATAATGCAATCTTTTCCATTAGCAAGCTGCTGTTTTTTCTATAAAGAACGAGGGCCCAGATTCAAAAGCCAGTACGGCTCTATAATGATTCCTCATGGTCAATTAAAGTAAGTATTTTTTATTTAAGTATATAATCGCACAAATACCGAAACATTTAGAATACACTTAGATACAGCTATATATTTTCAAAGCGACAAACATTTTGGAATGACCGGAAGGGCGTGAATGTATGTCTGTGTGTGACTGTCTTTACACCCTCCTTAAAAAACAACTTTTCATCCTATCTTATATTAACTTAATTTTTTACACTTTTATTCTTAAAAAAGTGAAACCGGTCATGTCAATAAACATCTTTAAAAAGACCTCTGCATTTTCAAGCCTCCTCCCTATATATATATATATATATATATATATTATATATATATATATATATAATATATATATAAGGTTAGAGGAGTTTAATACCTCTAATGGATCATCAAATCCAGAGTCGCTCCTGGCTATTAGCTGGGTAGGTACAATCTTTTGTAAGATTGTACGGTAGCAAGTGATTCGGTTGGTAAACCGGAGTTTAGATTATATAAGAGAAGACAATAGATATAATAATATGTGACTGTATCGCCCATCATTCAAACGCGCCAATTTTGAAAGAGTTTAGTTTAGTTGCGGCCTGGACGTTGAACGAATAACAGCGTTTACTTTGAAGTACCACTGTTTGGATTTTCCTTTTCATGATGGAGAGTTGCGGTTTAAACAACATTAACGATTATCACTACATATGTGCTGAAATATTATTGTGTTTTTGATAACCAACATTAAGATTTGGCTGATTTCATAGCACTCAAAACACTCGCAAATATATCTGGAAAAAATCTTCTGGTTCTTATAACAAATTTGGAAATTTGGCGAGATAGAAAGCTTTAGCAGCCCTTTCAATATAATTACATAAATATTATTCCAGTACTTATAATCAGTTTGAAGATAATGGCTTTTTAACAGTCCTAGCGCCCTTACTATATTCCTGCTATGCTGCTTAATCACTTTCAGTATTCAATGCCGGACAATATTTTTACTGCGATAGTCAGTATTTATTCCACTGCATATAACAATACACAGTTAAAATATATAGTAAGTGATGTCAAATTAATTTATGTCTTGCTACATACATCTCAAATGAAATGTCTTTAATTAATTAACGTTCACAATAGCAACATATTCCTTTGTACACACTTTGTTCAGCGTTCGTTTAAAAATTGTAAAATCATAAATTATTGTTCTATGAAAAATTGAATTATACCTTCTGAATTTTCTTGGAGATTGACTTTCTTCACCGTCGCATTCAATCCTGAATTTCATATTTAGTACAGGTTCCAAATAAATGTTGACTTTCTTAAGTATAGGACAAACTATAATGTCTAGGAAAGTAAAGAATAAGAAACATTTTACTTAAAATATTGCAGCTAATATTAAAATTTCAATATTAAAACTTATTTTATTATAGTTTACAAATAACACTATATATATATTTAAGTAGAATTTGGCTAATTTACTACCTTAAATACGGAAAAAAATGACGAATTAGACAAATTAACAAATTAGCTGAACAACTTTATACAATAAATTTAAAAGATGGGAACTGGAAAGAGTGATAAATTAGAAGAACTGGCATTCTTTGCTGCAATATTTTAAGTAAAAAGTTTCTTATTCTTTACTTTACCAGAAGTAATAGTGTGTCCTCTACTTTTACAAGTGTAATAAATTGTCCTGTACATTTCCATGTTTATGATCTTCAGAATATGACTTTTCATGCTCGCATTTTTCCATGTAATATAGGGGAGACTTCTTTTAGTTTCCGTCGACCAAATCTACTGACGCGCCTTTCTTAATCGTTTAAATCTACCTTGTTTATGAGATTTGCTTCTAAAATATCCGAATGATTCCACTGACAGCAGTATCTGATGATGTTGTTACAATTAGGTTGTCCATAATGTCTCTTCTCGGTGGTTATTGCACGTAGATCTTTGTCTAGAGTCCAGTAAAGAGAAATGTGACAGGAGGCTATGCTAAGAAGACTAAAGTTGAGCTAGGGGTAAAGAGTAAATAGGTAGAAGGAGGAGGTGATACTTGGGGGCGAGTGTAGCAGTTTGTCGATGGGGAAGGCCAAAGGCTAAGGGTGAAAGATGGTAGAACAGAGCAATGAAGAGAAAACCGTGGAGGGCAGACAAAATGAAAAATTGAGAAATTGAAAAATTGAAAAATTGAAGAATGAAGAATGAGAAACGAAAAGAGAAAAAAAATTATTAAAAAAATATTTAAAAATATTTCGAAAACCTTCAAACGTATTTTGAAATATTTTAAGACATTTAATTGTTTGAGAAAATCCATGAAAGTCTTTTTTTTAATTCTCCAATATTCAAAGTTCAAAGGTTCAAAAGTTTCGAAAGTTATCTAATTTTTTTTTAATATTTCAAATTCCTTAATATTTTTAATAATTTTAATATTTAAAAAATATTTTAAAAATATTTTTAAAATATATTTTTATTTTGCTTTTTCGTTTTTTCGTTCTTTATTCTTCACTTGTTTCCCAGTTTTTCATTTTGTCAGTTTTCCACGGTTTTCTCTTCATTGCTCTATTCTGCCATCTATCTTCCTTAGCCTTTGGTTTCCCCATCGATAAACCGCTAGACCCCCTCCCCCAAGTATCACCAAGTGAGTCTACCTGTTCATTCTTTCCTCCTATCTCAACTTTACTTCCCTTGATGTAGCATCCCCTCTCACCATCCTATTAAGGCGTAATGGTGTCCCATCTCTCTGTACTAGACGACGACCATGTTGCCTGAGACACACAAATATATTTTATGTCTAGAGTGTAGATACTCCTCTCTTCTATGTGAGGAGAGCTACGCCAGTCTTTACCACTCTGATAATTGGATCCAGAAGTAATTCACAATAAACCAGAATGAGCTCCTTGAAACTACCGGAAATATGATGTATTCGAAGAAGTTACTCTACCAGTATATCTGGCATAAACACGTCAGCATTTGCGAGGTTTAAACAAAGAAATGCCAAATCTCCCTTTGCTTTGTTTGTTTCTCTTAAGAGTTATGTGTTTGCTCCTGCACGTTCCATGCAGTCAGGTGTTCCTACAACCTCGCCTTTCTATATACTTTTCTACTCTAGGTACAAGGTCCGAAACTTTTAGATCGACCCCAGTACGCAACTGGTACTTATTTTATGGACCCCGAGAGGATGAAAGACAAAGTCGACCTCGGCGGAATTTGAACTCAGAACGTAAAGATAGACGAAATACCTATTTCTTAACTACCCACAAGGGGCTAAACACAGAGAGGGAAAACAAGGACAGACAAACGGATTAAGTCGATTATATCGACCCCAGTGCGTAACTGGTACTTATTTAATCAACCCGGAAAGGATGAAAGGCAAAGTCGACCTCGGCGGAATTTGAACTCAAGACGAAATACGGCTACGCATTTCGCCCGGCGCGCTGTTGTTTCTGCCAGCTCGCCGCCCTGTCGTCTTTCTGTATTGATATGTCAATGTACACGTTTTTCTGGAGTAAGTTAGTCTACTGTCAGGACAAGATACTGAGAAATATTTTTCCATGTATGCTAAGAAGTGAGATGGCCCTCAACCGCTCTATCTTCTTAGAATTATTCCCCTCGGTCAATCAAATACCGTTGGTACACCAGCCTTATCTGGCGACTCTTCCTCTCCGACAGATCCCTTTCAGTATCTTCCTCGGTTGCAGTTGTTGAAGGTTCCTCGAACAACTGTACAGCGCTCTGGTGGGCCTTAGAACGGAATCTTACCTTGATGCTTTATCAAACTTCTTAACTTACTTTCAGCTTGATTCATTCATGTCAAACACAGTTGTTATGTTGCTGTGTCTATCAAGATATGTTCTTATTAAAATTCGCACTGGATATTTGGAAGAAATGAGATTCTTTCTTGTCACCAAGCAGGGCCTTGGTAAAACTATCAGTCTTCAAATCAAATGAAAACGACAGATTTCTTGGTTCTTTCTAACCTTTTGTTCTGTGCCATTCTCCTCTATGAAGAGCGGCCAGCTACGCCATCAACATGTTTCGCAGCCTCATCAGCGCTCGAATTACCTCTTCCCTGGCCCCTTTGTATTGCTTGATGAACGTTCTCAGCTCATGCCTGAGTTATTGCTTTTTCGTAACTCTGCATTTTATTTGGAATGCTACTTGTTATATATTTCGATAAGTCTGAATCTAGCAAAAACACATCCAACAATGTCATCATTGTTTTCATTTGTCTATCAATGTGTCCCTTAGATGTTATCTGTAGGAACCTGCGCGCATTGACCTCAAACTGTATTACTTTCTCTTGTTTGTTGGAGGCTATTTCAACTACTTAGCTGCCAAACATAAGCGCGAGTATGGAGTAGGAGGCCTGGATCTGAATCATGTACATTCTATCAGGTGGGAATCGTTATTTCTTTGTCATTCTGGCCTGATCTATTTTAGAACCTTGTAGATTCTTGTACTCTGTCGCATATACATCATGTATATGCTGCACTGGCGTCGATGTGCTTGACTAAAACAATCAAGGCGGTGTTGCGGTCCCTTTATTGAAACAAAGAAATAAAAGATAAAAGACATACATATGTATGTGTGTATATATATATATATATATAATATATATATATATATAGATAGATGGATAGATAGATATACATATATACGTACATACATATATATATATATATATATATATATATATATATATATATGAAGTATTCCTGTACAAATTATATTTGATCAAGGATAATTTCATCAAAGGTCACAGGTCGTTGTCAGATAGTCTGGTTTATTAAGACAGACATGAAAATTTTTGTAACGATGTGTTACTGTATCTCCATACATTTACTATACTAGACTATATATTTTATTCTACAATCGTATTGAGAACTCATTTTTTTGTTCATTTGTTCATGTAATTTCATTTGCGATCTCTCGCTCTCCCTGTGTCTCCATCTCACTGTTTCATTCTTTTCTCACATTATGGTGTGTCTGTGCGCGATTGTATATACAGAGAAAGAAATTGGGAGGAATGAGAGAGGCAGAGAGAGATAGAGAGAGAGAGAGAGAGAGAGAGAGGAAGACAGAGGGAACTAAAGATCGATACAACTTGTTTCTAGGTAGGTTAGATAACAACGATATCAGTACGACAACCGACCGTATTGCTGTCATTAAAGTTTCTTTGAAGTAACGTAATAATGGAATGAAAGAAAAACAATGAGAAAGAATAAACAAAAAAAAAAAATGCACATGATAAAGCACAAAACCAAAGATAAAGATAACAACGACAACGAGACCACCATATGTTTGTGTGTGTGTGTATATATAATATATATATATATACATATATATATATATATATATATATAATATATATATATATATAATATATATATGTATATATATATATATATATGTGTGTGTATATATATATATATATATGCACATTACAAAAACACGCACACGGCATACACGGACACCCACACGCATATACACATACACGCACCCATATACGGAAACGTGTGTGTACAGATGTGTATTTACGTTGTATAAACAGAAAAAGATGAGAACGGTTACATACCCATCGAAAATAAAGTTTATTATGCTCGCAGACCTGGCGGAAAATTCTGATTAAGTTGTTTCCTCTCCAAAGCCACTTCAAATAAAAACTAAAACGAATACAAACATATATACTTAGACACACACGCGCACACACATACACACGCATACATATACACACACGTTCTTGCGCGCGTGTGTGTGTGTGTGTGTGTGTGTGTGTATGTGTGTGTGTGTGTGTGTGCCTGTGTGTGTATGTATATATATATATAACGATAGATATATAGATAAATAGGTAGATAGGTATATATACATATACATAATTTATATACATTTACATTTATACACGTAGAAATATTGTGTACGTGTGCATTTATCTTCGTATACCAATGTATCCATTTAGATATATAAACATAAGTAATGCACTTATACGCAATACAGTTTCTTTATGTATATATATATATATGTATCTTTGCATGTGTATGTTTTTGCGATTAAACTCTACCCTCTATATAAATCAAAAGCCACACGCGAAACCGAATGTATTTTGTCGAACTCATGATTATGGATTAAATCTTTATTCACTCTCAAATATTTCTTTGAGCTCCTTTGAGTTCCAGACTAATATCTTTTGAACTAGTCACCACCTGGAATATATATATATATAATATATATATATTATATATATATATATGTGTGTGGTGTGTGTGTATACATACATACATACACATATGCATATATATATACACACATATGCATATATATATATATATATATATATATATATATATATTCGTGCGTGTGTGGATGTGTTTGTGTATGTGCATGTGTGTGCGTATACATTTAGAAAGATATATACATTATATAGTCTATAGTCACACACACACACACATATACATGTTTACACATACATACAATGATATCTACTTTGAAACTACCCGCAATAAAACAGTATGTTATGGTTTAACACCGCTAACGTGACTACTATTACAAATGTCGCACTATTTACTATCTTTACGCGTAAAAAACAAATCTTTTTGTACCATCTTGAGTGTATGTGTGTAAGTGTGAATGTATTATGTGCGTGTATGTGCCTTTATATATATATATATATATATACAAACGCATTCACACATATAATGGTTACATACGTATTGTATATACATATACTTGCTCGTTGGTTTCTATGGTTTAGGAAACCTGTGTGTCAACGGGTGATTTCACTGGTAAATTTTTATGACAAACAAGGCAATATAAAGAAATAACAAGTTTTGTTTTAAACCTTGGCTTGCGACATCTTGCCCTTTGTAGTCTGTTATATTATCCTCATGACAGGCATAAACTATGTTATATAATGTTCTATTACGGTATGTTATGTTTCAGTTATGGTATATCATAAACCACCGGTAGTTTTCATATATTTACGACAGTATAGAGCGAACGAGACGGTTTTAATCTTGAAGTGATAAAATAAAATTTAAATAAAAAGACGAAAGAAAAATCTTTTATGCTATCTTTTATATAAAACCTGGCTGTCTGTGCAAACAAAATATTAAGTAGTACATCAGCTGATTTTAATTACATGATGGTGAAATTATTAAACATATAATATTAAATACATCAAAACTATACACGTATCAATCACCACACGTACAATAAGAATGCATTCATACAAACGTATACACATTCACATAAAACCCCCACAAGGATTTGTCTTGCTCTTTTCTTTCATATTCTTTATCAGTATAGTTGTTAATAATGTTTTATTGTTCGTACTTTCTTGTTACTTGAGGATATTGGTTCGTCTTGTTGAGTCTAGTCATTGTGAACAGTTATTAAAAGTTAAAATATAATAAACAACAAACAAATACGTCAGACAAAAGAAACGAGGTTTTGTTAAAGCGACATACAACATAGTTTCTCATGGAGATTCTTGCAAAATTAATAATCTTACACAATAATCACACAAAAGCATAAAAAAAACAACACAACGACAAAGGCAGCTACAAAACAAAGAAAGCAACAAAGAAGAACAACGGCGATGACTGCAATAACGACGACGACTCCAACAACAAATAAAAGCACAATAACGATAGTACTAAATGAAATACTAATAACACTACTAATACAACATTACAACACTACTGATACAACATTACAACACTACTACTACTGTTACTACTACTACTACTACTACTACTACTACTACAACTACAACAACAACTACTACTACTACTATTTGTAGAAGTAGTAGTAGTGGAGGTAGTAGTAGTAGTAGTAGTAGTAGTAGTGGAGGTAGTAGTAGTAGTAGTAGTAGTAGTAGTAGTAGTGGCGGTGGTAGTAGTAGTAGTAGTAGTAGTAGTAGTAGTAGTAGTAGTTATAGACGATGGGGAGTAAAAGTATATTGAATAGATGTGGAGACAAGAAGATGAAGAAGAAGAAAACGAAGAAGAAGAAAAAACTGGAGGGGGAGGAGAACAACAACAAAAACAACAAAAACTGGCTCCCGGTTGGATTATAAAAGATGAAAGATGCAGCATGCTACTGTGAAGTATTCCAATAACATCACCAGAAGAAAAATAATGGAGAATAAAATTAAATGCGAAATAAAAACTAAAATAAATTCCCAGACTCTTTTCCTCCTACTCTGCATCCATGAAAGATTTGTGATCTTATTTCCTTGAACTGACGGTATGTCAAGCAAAAATC
Source organism: Octopus sinensis (assembly GCF_006345805.1). NCBI lineage: Eukaryota > Metazoa > Mollusca > Cephalopoda > Octopoda > Octopodidae > Octopus > Octopus sinensis. The sequence goes on along the minus strand of NC_043003.1, from coordinate 76,642,046 downwards.
TTATTGTCATTCTTTCTATACATGAAACCAATTATTCTTTTTTTTTTCATATAGAAATTTACATAAAAAAGAAGCACGAAGTTTAAGAGAACATACCATCACCCCTTCTAGCACATTAGAAAATAACATACACAAATAGGTCAATAAACAAAATGCAGGTTCATACAAGACTATATTTAATCTATCATTATGCAAGCATGTTTCACTAATATAAATATAATTAACCTTTTGGAGCGAAGTCTACTGAGACTTCGAAAGTAAAGACGGAACTAGTTTTATGAGAAACAACTTCAATGTTGTTACTACTTATCAAACTATCAATAACTGTTGCCTTTGCAGATTTTACGTACACAAGCCACAGAACATTCATTCTCCATTTACGCCAGTTAACCAACAACCTAATGCATTTCACTGCTTTTTACTTTCGACATTCCTTGATCTTTCTCAACCATCCACATCGTGGTTTCTCTCTATTTCTTCTCACGAATGTTTTTTTTTATGAACAATCATTACCGCAATGATAGTGTATCATGGCGTCGAAATAACTTTAGTTTTCACTTTCGAGCAATCGAGGGTAGAAACAATTTGTTCTAAGTACTCTCGTTATTATGAGATAATCTGTTTAAAATATGTTCCAAACTCAACAAATAATAAATGTACTTTTATAGGCGCCACTTTGCGTACGATCTACCTAGCCATTTACATTTTAGTGTGCGTTTTCGTGTGCAGTATCCTAACCCAAAGAAGAAAACCTAACCCTAAGAAGGAAACCTAACCCTATCCCTAAAATCTAACCTTAATCCGAAATCCTAAACCCCAATCCTTACTCAAAACCTTAACATAACCCTAAACTCTAAACTAGTTCCTAACGCTGTTCAGATAATGTCATAGCGCAGATTACGGATCCTGCGGTAGAATGTACGTCAAAGTAGTACCCTTTTATCAGTGATTGGCCCAGGCTTGATTCAAGCAAGAAAAACACTTATCATTTAAGGGTTAATAAATCAACATTTATCATTATCTTAAAAAAAAAAAAAAACCTTGTGCAGGGAAAAAGACAACATTAATGCCAGTCAGCTAATTTTATTGCGTAGCTCCGCGTCAGCTGTAATCCAACTGAAAATAGTCAAAATCCATAACCATCCAACCATAAATATACATAGCGGAGTGCATTATCTTTAGCGGCCTTCCTTTGCCGGTAAATCTGATTTATTTTTGTTTAGTCCCCGCTAAGTTCAGTTTGAGCCGAACTATGATGAAAGGCACTTTAGCCGTGGCAATCTCATTTTTTTCCTAGGTACTGTTTATTAAGAGATGAGGGAGATATGACTGCTATTTTGTGCAGATGGAACGACAACACGCACGCATGTGTGTAGGTGTGTGAATGTGCATACGTGTATATATATGCTAATGCACGACTGCAGGAAAAATTAATACCTATATATATACTCATTATTTTTAAAAAGTTAATCAATACTAGCAAATCCACTCATCTACGATGGAGGTATAAATTAAGGATGGGAAGTCATAGCAGCAGTATTTTTTTAGAAATGTGTAAAAAGACCTGATAGATTACTGGGTGATGTCTTAGAGAAATCACATTATTGTTGGTGATACAGCATTATATGGCATCTATATGATACGTACTTGCGACGAAGTGAAATGTGATGACGATTCACTCCCAAACTGAAATAGGCTCTCAGCCTCTATATCATGAATAGTTATGTGGACCACTCCTAACGAATGCCAGAGCTTCCTTCGAACACTACATAAAAAGTATTAACAAAAAAAAAATGTTATTTAGATATACTTTTATTTTAGTTGTTTACATTACTTTGCACTTGTTTATACTCTTATACACTCAAAGTTGACAAATGTTCTCATTTAAATTACGAATCATATTCCTTTCATTAATATCAATATGATTACAAAACCTCTCTCTAGACGATATTTTCTGTTTGGTCAGCAGTAATTATTGGAGCCCGTTGTTCTACTCATAGCAAAGTATGATTGGCCGAGTGTAAACATCGGTGTGGGTAAAAATACACCTACACGATTTAAAGCCTGACCCTGTGCCTTGTTTGCTGTGAATGTGCGGACGGATTCTTTAGGGTTGCAAAAAATGAGACTAAGACTTAACTCTCGCTGTTCTATGCCAATAATGTCTGGATGTTCTGGCACGATGGGTTATTTCGATTGACAAAACTGAGATGTAAACAACAGCCTCTTCGATTAGCCGTCTCGAATCCTGCTCGAGATTGACACACTTCAATAACCATTTAATAATCACACACACTATATACTGACACACACTCCTTCCATTTTAATTTCGCGTTAACCGTTCTCGCAACCCCATTCATACTTACGATGTGGCCATGAACTATACGGAAAAATCCAGAGTTTCTCGTGGTCGGTGAATTTTTAATAAAAATGCGAAGGTGGTTAATTAATTCAGAAATCGATATCCATGAAATAATCATACTTTCTGTCTTTGTAACCCCGAAACATATCTTAACCATTGGTCAAGCCGTCTGGCAATGAAGAGGGGACAAAGAGGCGGACAGGCGGACAGACGGACATAATACACATTGTAGTAAGATGGCAAATCTGCCTACCTACGATGGGAAATACGAGGATAGTATCGCACATCTAATCCCTCTAAATACATGAGTATACGGGAGTGAAATCCAGAGTTACTCGTCGCCGGAATTTTAGCAAAAAAACCCCAAACAAACACAGACGCACAAACACACACACACACACACGCACATACACACACACATATATATATATACATTTATACAACAGGCTTCTTTTCAGTTTCCGTCTACCAAATCCGCTCACAATGCTTTGGTCGGCCCGAGTCTATAGTAGAAGACATTTGCTCAAGGTGCCGCTCAGTGGGACTGAACCCGGAACCATGTAATTCGTAAGGAAGCTACCTACCACACAGCCGCTCCTATGCTTCAGATTGATACCAAATACTGAAATATTCGTATTAGATCTTTCCGCGCGAATGCCAGGCAGTAAAGCATGCCATTTCCAAATATATGGCAGAGTGAATTTCGTCATAGTGGTGTTTATTTTCAGAGACTGTCCCCAGATGACTCTACTATATTGTGTAGTCGACAAGATCCAAAATAAACATCGCATATACTCGAAATTTAAAATATACTACCGTACACCTTATATCAAGGACCATACATACTGAGGTAATGCACTAGGTAATTCACTATTAATATCCCTACTCTTTCTGTTAGCTACTTATGACATTATATCATATAAGGTTTTTTTAAACAATATTAATAGCGTTCTGTCTATCGCTATACAAATCCATCATTTTTTGCTAAAATGTCGTATTGACGAGTTTCATTTTTTTCACTTTCCCGAAGAGAAGATTGCATTGTTTATACCATTTATTCTTTTGAATAGTATCAGTGGAATTTTCGAAACATGTGTCGAAAGTAAAAATATTTGTTTACACCTGCATTAACTCCATTTTTTATTCATATTCAAATATTCAACGTAAACACGAAGTTTCTAACTTTATAAACAAGGAGTTACAACATCTTTACTTGTGAGATTTTTGCTGCCCTGGTAACTATTTATTTATTTTTCCGTGTTAATTGTTAACAAGGTAAAAATACACTCATCTATATATATATATATATATATATATATATTATATATATATATTATATATATATATATATATATGTGTGTGTGTGTGTGTGTGTGTGTTTCTGTATATATATATATATGTGTGTGTGTTTCTGTGTATATATATATACATATATATATATATATATATATATATATATATATATATATATATATATATATATATATATATATATATATGTATATATATATATATTGTTGTATTTCAGGATGGTAATTTTTTTCCTACCAAATAATCATTCGCACTATGTATTTTTTCTTCACTCGTTTATTACTGTTTCTGTTTGCTTGTGTGTATGTACCTTGCCCCCGGTGTTATCAGCGGCACAATGGGGTGGGAGGATGGGGCTTCTGAGGGGAAGGCCACACTGCTGCTAGAAACTGTGAAACACACACAAGTATACGGACACACATACACACAAACGCACACACACACACACACACATACACACACACACAAACAACGACACATACGAAAACGAAAAGAGCCGAGGGAGATGTCACTGTTGAGTGATGACAATGAACATGAATTCCGGACAATGAACATGAATTAAACGAATAAAATTAGAACAAATATAAACGAGTGGAGAACATATATTTTGTGTGAGTTTATTCGGCAAAAAAAAAATATGACCATCCCGAAACAGAGTTTCTTCATATCATGAATCTTGCAACACATTGATAAGCGTATATATATATATATATATATATATATTATATATATATATATATATATATATATATCACCGTGATCATCGTGACCGACCAAGCTATCAGATGTTGCTACACATCGCTGGTCACAATGCGCTCCGCATTATTTTAGCCTTTAAATGACGCCTCCCCGCTGGCCAAGCCAGCAGGCCAACAGAAGCAAGAGTGAGAGAGAGTTGTGGCGAAAGTGTACAGCAGGGATCACCAACACCCCCTGCCGGAGCCTCATGGAGCCTTTTAGGTATTTTTGCTCCATAAACACTCACAACGCCCGGTCTGGGAGTCGAAACCACGATGCCACGACAGCGAGTCCGCTACCCTAATCACTGGGCCATTGCGCCTCCACACACAGACACCCCCCACACACACACACAGACACACACATACACACTCACACACACACATATATATATATATATACAAGTATAATTATAACAATAAGGGTTGCTTAACCACATACCGAAAATTTTAAAAATAGCAGCCAAAGGACTACTATTTCCTTTTACTACAAAAATATGTCTCCACAGACAACAATATTTGTAAGTCACATATGGCAAAAAAGAAAAATAATGAAATCAAACAATCTTTGGTTAATTATGGACGTACGTTTCTGGATTAGAATCATAAAACTCATTTCCTTCATCAACATAATATTCCGATAAATCTAGAAATGCTAGGAAAACTTACCTCCTATATTTTCGATCAAGCGACATCGAAACATATAAAAGCTAATCAGCATATCCACATTTATATAGACAAGTGAATTCGTATTTCCCTCCAGAATTTTTACAACGTGAGTCACAAAATAGTACTGCCGAAAAAATATTCGTAGTTTTGTCGTAGGGGAGTAAAATAATCATTACAGATATAGGGTGAAATATAATTAATTTAATAAAATCAACAACTTTCACCTAGTAGTATCTCGGTATGTAAAAGGACCATATTCGGTAAACACATAACCACATACCAAGAATTTTAGAAATAGCAGTCAAATGACTACTATTTCCTTTTATTACAAAAATATGTCTCCACACAACAGTATTTGTAACTCACATATGGCCAAAAAAAGATGTATATATACGGTTATGAATATGTACATTTCACTAAAATTGCGGCAGGATGGTGTTCGTAACATACGTGTGTTTTTAGTAATTCACAAATATTTTAATGAGACAGGATGGCTGGTGTATATTCGGGGAGTAGGTAACAAAGAATGCAAAAATCATATTATAAATATCTTTTAACATCTTATAACACTGACGTCTAATATATATATATATATATATATAATATATATATATATATAGTATATATATATATATATATGTGTGTATAGCTATGTATATATATATATATATATATATATATATATATATATATATATATATATATATATATATATATATTTGTGCGTGTGTGTGTGTGTTACTATAATTAGCAGGTATGAAAAAATGTTGTAGAATGAATTTGAAAGGTCAATGCTGGAATGAAAATGGCGTAAAACGTGAGAGCACACAGAAGAGAGATAATAAAAAAATAGAAATAAAATGACTTCGTTAATTACTTATTTGTTACTGTTATATATTATAAATCTGCTGTCGTATGGTATTTCTTGTATTAATCATACATGTAACAGCTGGAATGGATAGTATTGTAAGTGTCCGTCCATTGTTAATAAAGCTACTTAGTTGCATCATAAACAAAACCGGAGATATTCCTCATCCAATCATCTCACGTATGTTCACTTCAGAATTATTTCTTATTTTCGTATTGTGATAGACACACACACGCATGTGCGCACACAGCGACGCATGCGAGCGCACACACACAGCTACGCATGCGCGCGCACACACACATATATTATAAATGATTGATACGGATCGAGGACGCATTCACCAGACGTTGTGAATAGTCCGGTAGCTAGGAAACTGTGTTGATAATGACCAGTTCATGTTGAGAACAGGGAGTTAGAAGACGAAAGCTATTGCTGTTCTTTTTTTCTCAATACCATGACAACCAATAACCCCGGGCCAGAAGAGATGACTTTTAACAACCCTGACATTGAAATCTTTTAGCAGAATGATCTTATCAGACTTGGGTATCCTTTGGATGACATTATCTAGGGACATGTGGAACCTATCTCTGGCTTCTTCAGGAGAGTCTAAGGTAAGCTCATAGGCACTGATGGCGGAGACGTATTGGTCTTTGTAGAGAGCGAGTTGCAAGTCATGAGCGAGTTGCAAGTGATAGAGGCTGAGAGGAAGTTCTGCCAGCGTACTTGCAATTGTAGTTTTCAAGGTAAAGGTCATATGAGTTCTATCGTCGCCATCGGGAGAACCCATCCAGCAGAATGTGTATCCGTCTCCCTTTCGGCGAGAGAGCTTTCCTCTGAGAAGCCCGTCTCGTAAAGGGTCGCTATGTTGACGTTGTTGTGATTAAGCTGGTATGCAACCAGAGCAATCCTTTGATGGTGTAAATCTTAAGAAGGTTAAGTTAGGTTGTGCTATTCCAGGAAGTACTTAACAGTTTCTCGAAGTTTCGACTCTCCTAGAGGGATTAACCCTCAGGTGCGGTTTTCTGAGCAAGGAGAAGAGGGAAAGCAGTATGTGGGTCACCTTTACTAGGCCGTTCCTAGGATTGAAGTATGTAGTGCCTTCCCTAAACAGATATATGGGCATCAATTAAGGCGCGTACTTTACCCAGATGCAGACTTCAGTGATTATCATACTTCTGCCGACATCGGGAAAGCTTCAAGCTTGTGGCTTCCAAAATCATCCATCCTTGCCCCCGTTGCCCTCTGCGATTCACTGATGGAGTAGCAACACAAGAAAATAAGTGGAAGAGGAAAATGAAGAAAGAAGTTTGCACAAAGAATTTTATCCAATGATGAGAAGGGTGCGCAATCTTTCACTGCACAACATGACTTATTCGTGACTGGTTCAATGTCAAAGAAGAGAGCGAAGATGTTTGGAGTCAGGAACTTGCTAGAGTAAGCTGCTGCGTTAACGGTCTGTTGTAGGACACCTACACATACATACGTACAAGGTCCCACACAAACACGTACAGTGGGGTTCTTTTAGAGTCTGTTTATTAAAATCACGACAAAGCTTCACTCGATCTGTAACTATATTAGTTACATTATATTAGACTGAATTCAAGACCGCATGGATAGCAAACGTCTTAATCATACAGCCACGTCAAAGTATGTGTGTATGTATATATATATATATATATATATATATATATATTATATATATATATATATATATATATATATATATATATATATATATATATATATATATACCCACATAAACACACACTCACATCCACAAACGCCCACGTCTTCAACGGCTAGAACCACGCACACCTATAGAAATATATATCAATAATGTTCTTCATCAATAAATAATGCCATAAAAATTCATTTCAGCAGAAGTTGTAGCACGGTGATAGACAAGGAAAGAAAGAGAGAAAGAGCCTGAGAATGAAAGAATGGTAGGAGTAGGACTCACAAAACTATATAAAATATAGACGAAGCAAGACTTCACCACCACAACCGCATCATCAACAACAATAGCAACAGCAGCAACGACGTAGACAACAATGATAAAACAAAATCTGTGGATTCGATTCTAAGTAGATTCGTTTTCGATAAGATAAATCCCAGGACATTTATTGGAGTCTGTTGTATGTTCAATAGGATACAAGCCTGATGTGCGTCGTAATTCGTTTCAATTGGAATAGTTTGAGACGGGTTGAGAGAGCGAGTAGAGAATAATTGATGTGGTAGGACGGGGGGGGGGGTGCAAGGGAAGAGGAAAAGCATGATGGTGAAGTGGCGACTGTAGAGAAATGTGCAGAGTATTCATTTACATTACCCAGTTTGGCAAATTTATAGGTACATTATTTATATTATTGGTGAAAAAACTTAGGGGATAGCGTTAATAACTGATAATAACACTAAGGGCAAACTATTGAAAACCTATTTATAGATATATATATATAGATTATAGAGGAAGTATCCAGTTGGAAATGTTGTATATGATAAGATTTGCATGAATATATATGTAATCATTAAGGTGGTGAGATGGCAGAATTGTTATCATCCCGGAGGAAATGCTTAGCGGCATTTCGTCAGTCTTCGTGTTCTGAGTTTGAATTTAGCCGAGGTCGACTTTGTCTTTCATCTTTTCGGGGTCGATAAAATAAGTACCATTTGAGTACTGGTGTAAATGTAATCGATTTGCCCTTTCCCTCGAAATTGATGGCTTGTTCCAAAGTTTGAAATCAATATTTATGTATTCATTAGGAAACAAAATTTTGAGCGGTAATACGTATGAGGATTTTAATCATAACGGATTCATCTGCAACTAAATTAGAAAAGGGTAAGAGAGATGTGAGTTAATGTAAGGATGAGGGTCACTTATCTATCTTAGTTCATGAGCATCTGCTTTAGGAGGGGAGAAGTTATTCAAAGTTATTTGCTTGTATCTCACCGTCTCTTTCTGTTGCACAGTGTTGTTCACAGTTAGCATTGTTATTAGCAACATTTTGAAGGCCATCACCCTAAGGATGAACCTTCAAGCAATATTCATTGTAGTCAGTTTAAGTGGAGTTGGTGGAATTTCCGTCTTCCTATTTTTCTTCTTAAGTTGCTCTTCTAAAAGCATCAACTTTTCGTTAGATGAGCTTTGTGTCTGCAATACTAGTCACTCAACCACATGATCCTCTTTAGATTCTTGCTACCTTATCTCATTTGCAACTGTAGATTTTCTGCCTGTACAAACATTGTAATATTTCATCCTATGTCTTAGCTATGCTATCACAGCATTCCTTATGTTTAACTTCTTCCTAGTCTATAGCAGTAGCTTTATCTTTCCAGTCATTGACTTTCATGAGTTCTTTGAAAGTTCTTGCAGATAGCTATCGCACATTCATCCATTAAAGAAAATTAATTCTGCTTTTGGGGTTATATCCTTGTCTCCCATCATATGTAAGTTCACTTAGTGGTTAGAGAATTCTCTAAAATGGACAATGCTTTGTTGGAAATAATTTTGGGGGAGGGGGCTGTCATTTCCTACAGCAGTCCAAAACATGCTTGTAAGCCACTCTTCGAAAACACTCTTAGTCATTCATGTGTCCTTTCAAATGCCAAATCAGAGGTAGATTAAATTTTGCATCACTCTTGAAAACGCTTTATTCTTTATGAAAAACGAGTAGAGGTTTTCTTTTCACATAAGCAGATACATTTCCTCCCAGGAGAAGTGTCGTACAAAGTTTAGGACACTTTAAATCCTGGTGTTGATTCTCCTCGTGAAAAAATATAATAGCGGGTATATGCTACAGAAAAGCGCAGTTTCGTTCACATTGTGAATTTTACCTTGTGAGAAGCCCCTTCAGCAATCATTTTCTTCATCGGCTCATAATAATCTGAAGTACTTTCTGTATCAGCACTGGCAGCTTAAATCATCGCTTTTATGCTGTATAATTTGAAAAGCCAGAAAATGTTTTTCAACAGAAGTTTCCCCTTCATCAGTATATCGTCATACAAGCATTTAGCTTTGTAATAATTACCATCATGCTTTTCAGAAAAACACATCAAGTCTGATCCTTGATTCATACACTTTGGAGCCGTTCCATTTCAAGCATCACATTAAATTCGCAAAACAGAAGAGATCCGAGCACTTAACGAAATGGGTTCTTGAGCATTTGATTTCTTTTCCTCTCTATTGTGTTCTTTGCACTATAGATGTTGCAACAATTAATGTTTTCGTAATGTGCCCGATTTTTATTTTCTCCTGTATCAAGGCGTTTTAAAACACCAAGTTAAATAGCTCTTGTAATTTCTTTCTGGTTCCTCTTCGAACGACTAGTATCAGTTCCACTTGATGGCTTCTTTGAAGATACCTTGAAATCCAACAGCAGCAGTGACCAACAATTGTCACTGAAAATATTTAGTAAAAATATCGCCAAGAAAGAACAATTTCTTATGAGAGCCAAAAAGTTTTGTCTCTTTCATATAAATGTAAGAATGGAAAAGTAAAGATGAAAAGGGAAAGGAATGGGTTGAGAAGAAGTACTATATCATCACAGCTAGTTAAATGGTGACCAGATTCTCTTCAGCCATTATACCTCTGAGCGAAGCCATAAAACCTCAACACACCACATTCTCTTTCTTTCTCTCTCACTCACTCCCTTTCTCATAAACACTCGTTGTACCGCCATACAACATATGTGGCAACAAACATTGCTACAATGCTGATGATAATATTGGTGCTATTGTCAGTTGCGTATCCTGAAATTGCTTGGCTGCTAGTTGTCATGCAGTTGGCTTTGATATTATTGACTTTGCAACGGTGCGTGTATTGCACTGATGCCAGTGGTGGTCATATATGTTCTTGTTAATTGTGTTGTTTTTGGTGTTTAGATTTAAATCAATCCTCACTAACCTAAGGTTGAAGACATTACATTCAAGTTTTTAACTGCGTCAGTGTACCTTATTATCTCGTAACATTGTTGTGTTTTATTTTAGATGGCGTTGCTTATCTTGTTCAAAGTATTATTGTTGTTGTTGTTTGTTTGTTTATAAGGATTGTGGGTTGGTAATGGTGCTGGGTTTTCTTTGATTTTGGTATTAATGCTGTTTGTGTTGCTGATGGTAATGGTGGCGTTGAAGATTGATACATACACGCAAGCACGCACTCACGCACACACACACACGTATATATATCTATATATATGAAGTATGGTAGAAAATAGATAGATACTCGTGGTTACCCAATAAATTAACCAAACACGCAAACAACCAAACACTCACACACACATAACATTGCGATTATAGACTTTGAAATTAAGTGGTTTTTGATCTTAGCTCAAACGACGAGGAGCGGATATTTTCTAAAAAAAAGCATTGTTTTTGAAATTGCTAAAAATTATTTGAGTTTTCGTTAGACCAAAATAGCAGACCGTATCCTGAAACTAATGATGATGCTTATAATTTTTTGAATCGCGATACCTCTTAATCTGAGTAGCTCTGACGTAGGAGAAGCTTGTACTTTAAAAAGAATTGAAGAAATAAAAACCTAACATATCAAATTATCAAAGTGGATATTAAATAAAACCTACAGATGTAGTAGTGTACATTAGCAATAGGGCCAATTATTCATCAGACATCAAGTGCAAAATATGTGATATATGACGTTTTAAAAAGGGTTTTACTTTATAATATCCCCTGCAGAAATGTTACAAGCAAAGTGTGATGAAAAAAAACGAAAAAAAAAAAAAAACGTTGCAAGCCAGAAAAATACACCGAACAGTTATGATTCCAATAACAGAAAAACGTAATTTGTTGTGGCATAGTATAAAACAAAACTATATTTATTTGATGGTAGTGTTCGAAATGCCATGTGCATTGTAATATAGAAGATGCAGAGGAGATAAGTCATAGGTGAGGAACAGAAAAATAGTTTACCATGAAAAATAAAGTATAATGCAAATGGAAATATAAAATAGGATACTGAGCCATTAAATACGCATATTACATTTATGCCGCATTATATTCTATTATAGTGCATTATATCACGTTATATACGTAGGTAGTTTATATGAATATATTTACGAGACAATTAAGTTAGTGTTCAATGCGGTTCAAAGTAAAATAGTTACTCACAGAAGTAACATGATACTCTTGAAAAAACAGAGAGGTTATCATAATAGGGGGGATAATTCATTTAGTCATATTTGATGGCAATAAAATTAACTTTCATTAAAGAAAAACAGGCTGCTGATAGAAATTATTTTAAAGAAACGTAAGCTTGAAAGAAGGATACCGTTCCAAATTTTAGTTTCGCAAACGTCCCATGGAGAAACTTATTGTACCAAATGGCGATTAGCGTCCAAGTGGTTGAGGTTATCGAAGAAGTTACTATTCAAAAATCTAAAATTGTACGATCTGGTATATTTGTACGTTTGCTCAATACATCGTTATATATGTTTCATTGACCAAGCGATCTTTATAAAAAATATTTATTATACAACAAACAAGAAAACAAAAGACAACAACACTTTAGAGTTTGTGCAGTAAACAAAATGTTAGCCTTCAACGAATACTTTTGGTGTTCGATAGTTACGTTGTATCGGCACAATCGAGATTCTATGCCTTTCATTAGTGAAGAAGGGTAGCACCAGCATGGTAAAATAGCAGCCAGGAACTATTGGGTTGTCCGAAAAGTTCGTGCCGATTTATTGTACCTTAGCTTTCGACTTATTTTAGAACATGGTTGAGTCCATAAAATAGGATTTCACTACATCTCCATTTAGAGCACAGTTTAATCTATCTTTTAATTGGGAGAAAATTTATGTTCCTATAACCTGTGTTAATTCTGTAACCCTTTAAAATGAAAGATAAGAAAGTTCATTTTCGGCACTTGCTGCCTTGAGAACCAGACATAAATTGCTGCAGCTCGGCTGGGATATGTTACCCCACCCTCCATATTCACCAGATATTGCTCCTTTGGATTTTCACTAATTCAGGTCTCTGCAGAATAGTGTTAATGGTAAACATTTCAATTCCTTGGATGACGTAAAAAGATAACTTGATTAATTATTTGACATGAAACCACCTCAATTCTGGGAAGAGGCTATTTTCAAGTTAAAGGGAAGATGGAGACTCATTGTGCAACAAAATGGTTCATATTTGGTTGATTAAAATGTAATGGCAAGTATTTATTTACCCTTTTCTTGCCTTTAAAAATCGGTACAAACTTTCCGGACAACCCAATACTTAAAACCATAATTCGTTTCTGACTGCTATTTTATAATGATGATGTTATCTCTAGTACCCCTCGTTATTAATTAATGCTAATATTATCTGTTATTGTCTGAGATTTTGGTGTAATTTGAGAGGATAATAGAAAAGTTATGGATGATTTAGTGATTTACTGCAAAACCCATGGCGGCCAAAAGGATCAGAACAGTTGCTTTTACTCCGTGTTTTAGTATATTTAACCGGCGAACTCTGATGTTTTGAATTTGTTTACGTGACCGTTCGTTTACTAAACATTAGTAAAATATTTGAAGTGTACTTTGTTGATATAATGCAACTTACTCCGTTACCAATTCGTCAGCAGATTATTAAGCTTCGAAGGAATGATAATTTAAGTATTGGATCTATTGCAAATATTGTTAACAAGTCAAAAAGTGTTGTACACGGTATTCTTAAGGTCTACGATGATTGTGGTTCGTGTGAGGCAAGAAAGTTTACAGGAAGGCCAAGAAAAACGACCAAGAGAGACGATTGTGCTATGGTAAAGTTGGTTAAAAAGGAAAATTTAAAACTGCTGCTGTTTCTCGGAAAATGAGCATTGTATTGAATAAAACTTTATCTCGAAAAACTGTGTCTCGTCGTTTAGTTGAACATGACCTACAAGCAAGAGCACCTGCAGTGAAGCCACTGATCAGCTCCAAGAATAAAAAAGTGTCGTCTTACCTTTGCAACCGAACATGTGTTGTGGTCTCAAGAAAAATGGCAAACGGTGCATTTCAGTGATGAATCTAAGTTTATGCTATTTGGCTCAGATTTGGCTTCGTAGAAAAGTAGGTGAAAAATTGTTGCCTAAATGCCTTAAGACTAGTGTTAAATTCGGTGGTGGAAGTGTCATGGTTTGGGGAATGATATCTGGAGATGGTGTGGGCCCTTTGGTGCGATTACATGGAAAGTTAAATGCAGGAGTTTATAAACAACTTGTAAAAGATCATGTC
>NC_043003.1:76550392-76622892 GCF_006345805.1 Octopus sinensis | reverse complement strand
TGTTGCTTTCCAGAAATTAGGTTATTCGAGATCTCACCACCCTCTCAAATACCTTGATGATATGAGAGGTGAGTGAGATCGGACGGTAATTCACTGCAAGGGACTTGTTTCCCTTTTTGAAAACTGGGACAACAGACTGGGACAGAAGTTTTTTTGGAATATAGCCAGCATCCAGTGAGTTTCTCCACAGATTAGCAAGGGGAGATGCAAGTTGGTGTCGACACACCTTCAGGACACAAGCAGGGAACCTATCGGGGCCTACTGCTGAATTGTGTTTTATTTCGTTTATCGCCGCTAAGACATCAGGGGCACTAAACGTTATGTCCGATATAGTGTGTTGGGGGTTGACATCACTGATACAGCCCAGATCGGCCATATCAGGATTGCTGAAAACAGAGCAGTATTGTTTCTTCTGCAGTATCTCGGCCATGGATTTGGCATTATCTTGGAGAGTGCCAGTTTCGTCAATTAGAGGGCCTACAGTGGAGACAGTGACCCTGCGTTTCCTCGCAAATGAAAAGAACACTTTGGGGTTGAGTTGATTTTTTCAATGGCCCACTTCTCCTCAGCTGATCTTTGGTTATTGATGAGGGTCTTCATGCATTGTTGGAGGTTATATTTTTGGATTCAAGCAGTGCGATAGCCGTCGAATGTGTGTGTTGCTGTTGGCAGTACTTTAGTTGTTAATTTTTTTGTTTGTTCTTTTTATTTTTCTGATAATGGTTTTTTTCTGTTTTGGGGATTCTGCACTTTTGTTCACAGGTCTTGGTGGGGAGTGTTTTGCACATATGTCTGTGACGGTGTCTACAAATATCTGCCAAGATGTTTTATGGTTGGTGGAGATGTGTGTATGTGTAAGGACCAGTCACATTTGATAGCTCGTTCCTGATTGCATCCCAGTTGGCTTTATGGAGATCCATGTTGTCAAATGGGTGGGCTGGAGGAAGGTCACACATATATATATATATATATATATATATATATATATATATAATATATATATATATACATATATATATATATATATATATATATATATATATACATATATATATACATATATACATATATATATATATATATATATATATATATATATACATATATATATACATTATACATATATATATATACATATATATATATATACATATATATATACAATATATATATATACATATATATATACATATATATATATACATATATATATACATATATATATATATACATATATATATATACATATATATTATATACATATATATATATATATATATATATACATATATATATATATATATATATATATATATATATATATATATATATATATCTATATATATATATTATATATATATATATATATATATATATATATACCATACACATATACATGCATGAATACGTACATATACGCACCGAAAAGGCATTTATGTAATAATATGTAAATAGGTATGAAACTTCAAAACTGCCTCAAGGCGCACACTGCATATATTTAAGTATTCTCATGGAGAAAATTAAAAGTTTCCATAAATTATATGTTTGTGTATGCCTATATACATACACGCATGCATATTTATTTGTCTATAATTTATGGAAAGTTTAATTTTACTCTATTTGAATACTTATACATCTGCACCATGATCCGGGAGGCATTTTGTAGTTTTCTAAGAAATATATCAAATTTGCAATCACGTCACTTGTCAGCAAATCGGCTAATTTAATATATACACTCTCCTTACACTAACAATTACGTATGTATATATTCGATCTTACATTTGTACATTGACTCTGTATCAGTCATATTTAGGCATGTATATATATACACACACATATGCATAGTTCATATACATATATATATATATATATATATATATATATATATAATATATATATATACGAGGGTGTGCTGAAAATTCCTGGCTTTGAGTAAAAGAAAATACAGGAACCTGAGTTAATTATGAATTTATTCAACGTATTTTCCTCTTAGACTCACACACTTATTGCAGCAAACCATCAGTTTTTAAATACTGATTATCTATCACGCAATGTGGGTGTTGGTGTGTCTGTGTGCGTGCGTGTGTGTGTCTGTGTGTGTGTGTGTGTAGAAAGGTTGAATTAGATTCGTCTTTTAATTTAGAGATTCCCCCCAAAATATAGATTCTTCATATTTTGCTGGTAAGTTTGCAAATATGAAAATAATACTTGTATATGATGTGTTGTGAATTTATGGAAAGGAATCGCATTTAAAACTCAACAATTTTGTTAAAAATGGAGAAGAGATGATGCTAAAATATATAAGAGAATTTTAATTCATACAGACGATGGTTTCGTGCAGCGATATAAAAATCATGCAAATTCATGGTTGAATAGAAATAATTAAATTAATTAAATGAAATTAAATTAATTATATATCACCGTACTCTTCAGTGCAAGAAGTATAAACAAAATTTTTACAAAGCACTTGAGATAGGAAATAGATGAATAGGATCTAGGAGATTCATATTTATCCTTATGAGAAAAAATGTGGGTGCAGTTAGGTATTAACTAAAAATTGAAGGCTGTAACAGTTATTTGAAAATATAAGTGAAAGCGGTTTCAGAGACGTTCCCTTTATAGATGAGTAAGGCGATTAGAAATTCTAACTCCCATTAAGTCGCGCAGGGTAAACATTTTATAGAAATGTCCAATGGAGAGGCATGGCTATACTTGAATTAAGATTTGAACTGACAGTTAGAAACAATACTAAGTGTGGTGCATATTTAATAAAAAGATTTTACATGAGAATGAAGTTGTTTTAAAGGAGGTAGTGTATAAAGGGCTACTGGATTATTAATGTAGACAAGAGTTAGAGAAGTAAAAAAGGGTTAAAGAGAGAATAAGATGCGTAAAATGGACTTGTGTTTGCAAAAGAACTAATACTCGTTTGTATGTATTAAATTTAAGTAAAAACTGAAAGAAATAATTGTTAATATTACAATTTATAAAGTAAATACTTGCTGTGGATATAAAGACGAAAAAAGAGCGCTCAAAGATTTATTATTGATGTAGGAATACTGAAAACAAAAAAACAAACAATGTAGGGGAGATAAATGAGCTGGGAAAGCAAAAAATAGAAAATAGAAGGTATAACTTATATGTAATTATATCTAAGGTTATGCGGTAACTATGTTTAAGTATAAATAAAAATACGAGGTAAAGAACTAGCTTGGCACAATGTGAGAGTGATATATAGTGGTATTAGGTTAGTATTAATATTCAAGTAATAGAAGAATATTGTGTATCATGAATATAAGAAAAGATACGAGTATGGGGATACACATAAGTATGCAAAGTGATTTATATATAATATCATATAAAAATCTAATACGGAAAAAATGTTAGCATATTTACTTATACGTGAGTAGAGGCATATCTGCACATTACTGTACATAGATATAGGAATTCTAGTTGTGTTTTGATTAGGGTATACATAAAGGAAAGAATACCGTAAAAATATATATACACTCATACCGGTGCAAAGAGAAAGGGCACACGCATATAATATAAGTACACACATATAAACATAGCAGTATATATATATATATATATATATAATATATATATATATATATATATATATTATATAAAAGGGCTTAGTAAAATAAATTACTTTGCCGCATACTGAACTCATTAGAAATAGCAGCTAAAATAACTTTTTAAAAACTATTTCTAATACTTAAAGAAAACCTCTCTCATATAGTGTTTGCTCAACTCAACTCACGAAAGTATGGGGGTAGAGACATTAAAAAATCAAATGCAAAGGTTATTTGAGAACGTACGTTTCAAGATTAGTCAAACTCGACATTTCTATCATCAGCTCAGAACTCCCTGGTTTGGATTTGAAAACACTGAAAGTGGGAGCATACCCTTTCGGCTTCTTTCGCTTCTGAAGATCTGCTCGAAACTAACAGTGCCAGCAAACTCAAAAATGCAAGCGAAGAATTTCTGCTCTCCCCTTTCCACCAGCGTGGGTTAAAATCAGCAAACACTATGCTTTTTCGGTAAAATCCGAGGCATTATATAGAGAGAGATGAATTATAATTTCAACAATTGAGGGTAAAATTAATTAATTAATCAATTTCACCAAGTATTCAGTATGCAAAGGGACCATTTAAGGCGAATTCAAATTATTACATTATATAAAAGGGCTTAGTAAAATAAATTACTTTGCCGCATAGTGAACTCATTAGAAATAGCAGCTAAAAATCTTTTTTAAAACTATTTCTAATACTTAAAGAAAACCTCTCTCATATAGTGTTTGCTCAACTCAACTCACGAAAGTATGGGGGTAGAGACATTAAAAAATCAAATGCAAAGGTTATTTGAGAACGTACGTTTCAAGATTAGTCAAACTCGACATTTCTATCAACAGCTCAGAACTCCCTGGTTTGGATTTGAAAACACTGAAAGTGGGAGCATACCCTTTCGGCTTCTTATCGCTTCTGAAGATCTGCTCGAAACTAACAGTGCCAGCAGGTTTTCTTTAAGTATTAGAAATAGTTTAAAAAAAGTTTTTTTAGCTGCTATTTCTAATGAGTTCAGTATGCGGCAAAGTAATTTATTTTACTAAGCCCTTTTATATAATGTAATAATTTGAATTCGCCTTAAATGGTCCCTTTGCATACTGAATACTTGGTGAAATTGATTAATTAATTAATTTTACCCTCAATTGTTGAAATTATATATATATATATATGTATATATATATATATATATATATATATATAATATATATATATATATATGTGTGTGTGTCTGTGTGTGTGTGTGTGTATATATATATATGTACATATATATATGTATGCGAAACATACGTATATGTGCACACTTTCATTTAAAAAATACATGTTAGTGGCAACATTTAGTGAATAAACACACAATAATAATAGATATGCACACACAGATGACATATAAGATCCATATCTAGATATGCAGACGTGGTTGTACGCATGTAGGACACCAAGAAGTACTATATATGTTTGCATATATCAGCAGTAAAATACATTCAATTATCAGGTAGAATGATAAGTAACATAAAACAGTATTAGTTAGTATGTGTATGGTGATGGGATTTAAAAGGACACTTTATGCAAATAGAATAAAATACAAAACTTATTGGGTATTCTAAGGAAAGATATAATATTTTGTTTTAAAAAGTACATATTGAGCGAAAAGGAGGTGTAGGGAGACGTGCATAAGTGTTAAGTATTATGATCCAAGTAATGTTACTGCTGTTTTCTTTATTGGAATGATGGGTTGTGTTTGCGGGGTCAGCTATTCTCACACAAGGTATTAGTTTCTGTTTTGCTATTCTTTACCCATCTATATTAATTTGAGTTCTATGGATTATTGAAGGGATTAGGTGAGTTATGTGTATGGTGTTCGTATTGATTAAGTTTATTAGTGTTTATTGTAGCTTTGATTTCCGTGTTTTTTGCTAAAGTTATGTTGATGAGTATCATTGAGAGTTTATTTTTTTTTATATGTTTACCGGGGTGTACTAATTCGTCAGGTGACTTAGGTTAACTAATATTATCTTCGCTATTCATTTCAAGATAAAGTGTAGTATTATTAGCATTGATGCTGTCGTTTGTATTGTACTTAATTTCATACTTATAAACTAACTTCTTAAGTGCTAGGTTATAGTAGTCTTTATGTTTGTTAAACATTTCTTCATTAGATGATAATATATTAATTCTTCTCTCTGTGTTAGTGGTCAGGGTTTCTGTAATGTTATAAGGATGGTTACTTTGAGCGTTTATGCATGTGATACTGTATTTAGGTTTAAGATAAGGTTGATGGGAGGAAGTATCAAGATTGAAGTTAACGTCTAGGAAGTTCACAGAGTTGTTATCTTTTTCAATAGTAATGGATAGTCCATAGATTAATTTATTCTTATGTATTTTCATGTCCTTATTCCAAATACCATCTTGTAAAAGGCTTAACGATACATAGCATGGAATATTTCATTGACTATATTGAGTATAATATATGTCATTATGTTTTAAAATATAGTCCGTATCTGCTCTCTGCCTTTTTGCTTGATGCTTTTAGTGGGTTGAAGAATCATCTCTTGTCAATGTCCAGCAGCAGCGTGCAAGCATTGCTGTTCTCCATTTACCCTGGTAATGCTATTCTATAGTTGAAATATCTTGGTGAAACCTTCCACCATGTTCGTCACTTACTGCGCCACAGTTCCCTAAAAAAGTATTAATGAGAGTCCTAAATGGGGATTTTAAGTGACATGTTACGTCCCATGTTCCTGTAAATCTTGATGAGGTTTTTTTACCAATTCGCGATAGTTTCCTTCCATTCTGTTTCCAAGAAATCACTTCGCCATAACTTCAATGCTTCCCCAACAACTTGCTCTGCCCCATGAAGGACTGATTCGAAGACGCATATCTTTAAGAAACTCTCGAATCTGAGGACCAAGGAAGCCTCCTACTTTTATCTTAGCGTCGCATAGTGAGGGGACTTGAGCCCCTCAGCGGATTTGTTCATTGCTTTTACAAATTATTTCATGAACCACAGTTTTTCTGTAGAGCTGGTAGCAAAATTTTGTTTGGTTTAGTGAAAGATGGGCGTTGAGCATTTTCTATTCCAGGTTCCAATGATTGACAAGGTAGGCAGACTCTCCTGATATATTGGGAACCTATTGCACGCCTGTCCCATTCATACAGAACGCAGTAGTATCTGAAAGCCCATCGTAAGAGCAACAACCATTAAGTGACCACAGAACTGCCATTGATGTTCATCATATATCATGCATTGCAACATATGCGTTATATTCTCATCCGTTTCTTTCACATGTGGAGCATACCAACAGGAATTGATGGTTCACGATTGCCATTATGCAGCAAGACATCTTTCCGATTAATTTTTGATGAATCCACAAATGGCCTCCAGCAAATGGATTCAATGCCAAGGGCTTCCGTCAGACCATTAATATTGCTGCAGGTCAATAAATCATCTTCTAATATAAAAAAGTTGATGAATTGCTGCTAATGGTAACGAAATTTTGAGATCTTCACATCAACTGCAAGCAGATTCCACTGTTGAAGACGAGAGCCTAGCAGCACTGCCTTATACTTAGGATGTAGTACAGACGTGGCAAAGTCGTAGAATTCACCTTGTGTTATGAGATGTGATTTAGAAATGTGTGCTTCATAAATATTTCGGTCAATCTGTAATCCAGCACCGTCATCCTTCTCTACTTCCTCCTAATCACTTTCTTCATCTGACTCGAAGGATACCTAACTTGGTGTATTAGGAGCAGGTAGACTTTCTCCGTGTGGTACTGGGCAAATAGCTGAAGGAATGTTTAGATATTTAATGAACTACTTTTTCTTCTTTGACAAGCCTTTTTTTATTGGAGGTACCATGCAGAAATAACCATTTTTGGTATGGTCTTTTGGATCCCGCCACGTCATTGACACGGGAAAAAATCATTCCCTTCCTCTTCTTGGTAAGCCATTGGCGAAGGATAGTAGCACAAATGTTGCAGCATATGTGAGGAGCCTACTTCTTATCTTGGTCGTCGAACTTGCATCCAAAATATACGGGATTTGCCTTTGTAACCATAACAGTTATAGAGCGCTTCTGTGATGCAAAAGTCTTCTCACTACAAATGTAGCAGAAGTTGCCTGCCTCATTCACATAAATGTGAGGCACCTGAAAGAAGGAAGCAATAAACAGTTAGAAGATAAACAGAATATTCATTCATATATTCATCATTATACTGTAGAGCAGCAGTATTTATATCATTCAGTTGAAAAATAGAACTAATATAAAATACCTCATATGCATATCAATAGCTGTCTCAATGAATATTTATTATAAGTTTAATAAGTGTTTGACCAGGGAAATCACCTACCTTTCACCTCAGTATATAAACTTACACAACAAAACCACCTCATATGACTGCTGGAACAATACTGAAGGACAGTGCGACTGTGAGTGTGGTAAGAAACGTACTTGAAAAGTACAGCTAACAAACAGTTTTTGACCATGATATGCATTATCAGCGACCTAACATTAGTTGGAACTTACTACTCTGTCTCAGAAGCATTCTGGTTGCTGACCAGTGTAATCAGGCATCCAAAATTTGTCTGCTCATTAACAGAAAGAAGCATACCAACTTGTCTGCTATGATAAAAAAAAAGTTGTTCAACCTTCGCAATTCGTATTCAAGTAAATTATTCAACGCATTTTAAATATGGTCGTTGATACTGTTCAACTTACTCTACATATCATTTTGGCGAATTAAATGTGTTACGTAATATCTTATGATTAGATTATGTAAACTGTTACTAAGATTTTGATTTATCAAGCAGGTATAGTTGTTAGTGAAATGCATATAAGATGATGTAACGAAATATTTTATAAACAAACATTTAAATTTTGTTTAATATAGAACACACACATATATATATATATATATATATGACAGGCTTCTTTCAGTTTCCGTCTACCAAATCCACTCCCAAGGCTTTGATCGGCCCGAGGATATTGTAAAAGACGCTTGCCTACGGTGCCACGCAGTTGGAATGTAACTGGAACCATGTGGTTGGGAAGCAATCTTCTGAGCACACAGTCACGCCTGCACTTACTATATATATATATATAGATAGATAGATTGTTAGAGAGGTAGATAGACAGATAGATAGAGAGAGATATTAATGCATGTGTCGTTGTACCTGTCTTTGCTGCTTACCCACAGCTTGACGGACGGGTTCTATATAAGAGACCTATAGAAAGAGTACTAGGCTTAAAAAGTGTGTTCTAGGGTTGAATACGTCAACTAAATCCTTCAAGATGGTGTCCCAACATGGCTTAGTACAATAACTGAAACAAGTAAAAGAGGTAAAAATCGACTTTCCGCAACAACCGTTTTGGTATATTCTGTTGTTAATAATAACAACACTTTCATAAACAACCATAGTTTAATCCATTCCTCCAGCAACAAATGACTGCTAATATCTAGTTGTTACCGCAAAACCTAATACTGTGTATCTAACAATGAAAATCGTTTAGCTCGGCTAGGAATCCGAATGCCAACAATAATCAACAATGAATACATAAATTGGAAATTTCCACTCAGATCCATTTAACAGATGCTGTCTTTTATTCATTTTTCCTCCCCTTGTTTCTCTGGCACTCTGACAGTTCAATGAATCATCGAGAACCTTTAAACCTCAAATCAAACTAATAAACCATGAGTCTTGTGTCTCAATTATTCAACATAATATTGGCATTAATATTTTTAGTTGTATTCCTCCTACCGAAATCACGTACACAAAACACATTTATAGAACAACATACAAATTATATATATATATATATATATATATATATATATATATATATATATATATATATATATATATAAATACATACACACACATACTATCAAACATGAATACACAGTAAAGAATACACATATAACAAAAAAATGCACTAAACACACACAACGTTTATATGAAGGACAGCTACGTTTATGACTGTCAATCGAAGAATGACAAACCAATCTCATTTGTATTATTTCCTTGTCCTCAGTATTCTTCAATAATTATTTAATACTTGAAATATGGTAATAGTATATTTTATGTGAGTATTGGTTTCACTTTGTGCTGTTTAACATACCTTCGTAGTTAGAGCCTGTCAATGATATTAGCCATATGCAAATATCTATCTTTCTGTGTGTCTGCCTATATTATATCTATGCGTCGATACCTCTATCCAAATACAGACAACACGCACGCACATAGTAGCGTAGCATGGAGGACGTTGGATTAGGAAGGGAGTAGGTGTTCTATTCCTGTAAGTACATTTATGAGGCAGGCAATTATGGGTATGATATATAACCCGGTATAGATCATGTGGGGCAAACACAAGAGCCATCTAGATTTTAGCTACAATTTCTCCCTACCCACCTCTCTCTCTCTCACACACAGAGACAGTAAGTCACATATGCACATAAATTTGTGTCTATGTGTAAATGTGTGTGTGTAAGTCAATTATTAAGTTATATATATATATATGTATATATATATATATATATTATATATATATATATATATAAATATAAATATATATGTGTATATATATATGTATATGTATGTATCTCTTCTCTCTCTCTCTCTCTCTCTCTCTGTATATATATATATATATATATATGCATGGCACCTTGAGCAAGTGTCTTCTACTATAGCCTCGGGCCGACCAAAGCCTTGGGAACGGATTCGGTAGACGGAAACTGAAAAGAAGCCCGTCGTATATATGTATATGTATGTATGTGTGTGTTTGTGTGTCTGTGTTTCTCCCCCCAACATCGCTTTATAACCGATGCTGCTGTGTTTACGTCCCCGTAACTTAGCGGTTAGGCAAAAGAAATCGATAGAATAAGTACTAGGCTTACAAAGAATAAGTCCTGGGGTCGATTTGCTCGACTGAAGGCGGATCACCAGAATCAGCGCAGAGGTTAGAGAAGGATCCAAAGAAGTTAGTCTAACACAGAATTCTTGGTTCCTGCTCGACCTGTATTTGAAAGAGGCTTTTTGTTTACAAATCACTTCTTCAAGCACGTACCATGACCACATTCTCCTCACCTCCTGTCACACTCACATATGCAGCTAGTCAGTTTGTATTTGAGAGGCACATTTATGTGACACAGACAAGTCCGTAAGAAGACTAGTTTCTTGTTTAAAAATATCGTTGATTATGACGAATAGCATTATGAATGTATAGCTTCACACAAAGCTATTCATTCCTCTTATTAATGTATCTAAGAACAATTCTCTCTACTTCTGTCACAATACACCATTGTCAAGCCCGTATATAATTATGTAAATATTGTGATAAAATGCTATAGAAATAAATTTTATTTTAAAAACCTTGTGGTTGATTTTACTATGGGACAATATGCAGCCTAATATCATACTAATATATCAAGACTTACCTAAGTATTTTCTACACAGTGCTGCAGCTCTATATATGCTCAACAGTTGGCACAAATGTTGAAGAGAAATACTTCTAAATATGTAAGAATTAGAAAGAAATTATCTTAAAAATATCTGTATTATATTTACATAATTAGCAATCAACTGCAGGTGAAAAGCAAAAAATATAAAGCTTATAATTCGAGGAATCTAGTGATGGTCTGTACTATGAAGTCAACAATGACAGTTAATAACATTTTAATAGGATTAGTACGTTGGATGTGGAATGAGTTGCGTTCTAAAGTTTCGCTAACTGAGCATATATTATTTAAGAAAAAAAATATTACTGTTGGAAAAGGTGACGGAAGAAATGATACTATTCGTCATCAGCAGTTTCCAAGTGATTAATAAGATCACACACTTTATAATAACATAGCTGGCAGTCATATTAATTTTCTAGAGCGCATACCTTATCAGTAATCTTGATTATTTCTCTGTACTTTGGTTCCTCTCTAGTGTGAAGATCATTAGTTCTTTGAAAGTGATCTGTAAATACAAACACGTAATTACTTCTTTCAACAACTTTAATTACTAATTAAGCTTCGCATTTCATGAATCACATTGATACATGTGATCAATGTGTTTATTCCGTGTTTTTGTAAAAGTGCGTGTAGATAGGAGATATACCCCTTCATAGAATAGACTTTAGTCTATTGCACATTGCTTTATCCCAGGAATTGAACCTCGGCAGTGCATGTTAGAATTATGACTCTGCAGGCCAACATGCATGTCATGATTTGATTTCGAAAATATATATATATATATATTGATATTTATACATATCTACCTTTTTCTATCTTTGATATTCATTTTCAGCACAGTGTATGCGGTACGGACCCCACTTCCCGAGTAGCTATCCTCTCTACTCGGTCATTTCAAGTCACACAGACGAAGCTTTGGATATCGAATTTTCACAATATAAATATATGCAGTTGATTACAATAATGTAATTGACATGTAATTCTTTGACATGTAACCAAAGAAGGTAAGACGTTTAATGAATAGATACATTAGAGCACAAAGAACTTATAAATTTCTGTAAGCCGGTACAGTTGATGTTCATATTATTTTTCTCTGTTGAGCAAAAGTATAATTTGAACAGAGACAGAATGAAGATTTGAAGTCATGGTATGTATGGATCTGAAGGTAGGTTCGCTATAAAAGTTTCATGGTGGAAGTGATACACCTTAGAGTTGAATAATGTGCAAGAGACGTCAAATATAGTTTTCTATTGCTGGACATAGCTAACAATTAGTGTGTCCAAACATACAAAACTATACTGGACGTGTCTCCTCCAGTCAATATCGTACTTTATATTACAAATGTTCCGATAGAGGGAACAGTTTATATATTCATGATTATTTGTGAACTTTGCTGACATGCATATACCCGTAAACTATCTATATTGTCATCTAGCATAGATATGTAATAAGAAAGCCTCACAACATATGGCCGTATGCTATTGGCGCAATTTCGTATTCAGCAAGCTGGCATTACAATGATGACATAGCATTAAACGGAACAACAAATTGAATTTAAAAGCTATGGGGCTACTGGCTATTGTTGTATAAGGTGTTAATCATTGGTACAAGCGGATATGAATGCAATAAATGAATGCATTTGTAACAAAAATATTTATCGTGAATATTCTTGGAGAATAGTCAATATTACCCTATTCAAGAGCTTCAAAATTAAAGCATAGTTCAGATTTAGATTTTCTTCGTGTGCCACTAAAACACATACACGCTAGTGAGATATTATATACGTTACTGGAAGATTTTTTACATTTGTAGTTCCGTACACTAGCGACTGTGGTTAATCCATTGGTCAGCTTTCATCAAAGAGACCTAATATCAAAAGTTGATCAGTCATCACCTATACGTTTCTTTGTAGATAATGGATTACATCAGTCAATGTGTTCTTTACTTTAGACAGTAGGATGTGATTTTAAAGACATTTAGGGCAAAAAGGTAAATGTTTTGACTCGCTTCTATACTATTATATTTTTTATACAAGTAGGTCATGTATCCATATTGGAAGGTAAATACAGTTGTATATGAAAGAGTATCGAAAAATAAACAATTACCTCCATCATCTCGAGTCACTTCTCGCTGATCACCACTGCAAGTTTTATTGAACCAGACCTAAGGGAAACCTTTTTTCCACTATGCCAGTTCTACTGGGTTCTCACTCTCTTATGCCAGCCACGAAAACAATGCTGTTGTACTTGATGTCAACAAAGCATTTCACTAAATCTATGAACTCCACCCATTATCATTTCGTGAACTGGAGGTTTCATGTCATATCCATTTTAAGATGTGGTCAATAATCAAAATTTTTCTTTCTCCGTATGAATGACTAATTTGTCTCAAAGACTGTAGCCGGACTACCAACCACACAAGGTGTTAATCGTTGGTACAAGCGGTTGGAGCAGGATATGGGGATAGTGATCTAACGTAGAAACTGTTAGAACTGTTAGACTACGAACTGCTATCATAGGGATGTAATAAAATAATGACATATGTGTAGACTTCCTAGCAAAGAGCCCGAATATTATAAGGTAGAAAACCACTAGTGTGGTGGCTTAGTAATTTTGAAACGTACTGGAAGTCTCGATGTAGAGATCTACCACTGTCAACATATATACGTATCAGTGTACATAATACTAGTAGACAGACCTATTGCATCCTAAAGATGTGATACTATATTGCACCCTGCTGTCAAAGCCATCTTTTTTTTATCTCATTCCTTTCAAGTGGTAGAGAATATAATCTACTGTCCAGGCCTAATTATCTTTATACTACATGCATTAGGCAACAGCAAATTCTCATGTTTACTATCTTTCTCACAAATATCTCGCACTAAAATCTGTCATATACATTATCAGTTCTATCACAAACATGTCTAGATTTGTAGGTCTTTATACTGGTAGAACTCAACACTCTATTTTTTTATTTGTAGCTCTTCGCATTCTGGATGTGCATGAATACCTTTTAGTATCTATGTATATGTTGGTAGGAGTCTTTATTATTTGTTATTACTAGTAACACTCTAATGCTATATTTCTACAATAATTGGTCGATCATACTGGGTTTTTGCTGTTGTTGTGTCATTCAAGGGAGAAGATATATCTGTCTTTCCAAACAGTTCAAATAAATCATTTGTAACTGATGCTTTTCGATATTCTGTTAAGGTTCTATACTACCAAATCAATATAAGAAGAGTTCTCTTGATATTTAGTGTATTACTGAGACAAGTGATCCTAAACAGGTGACACTTAAGAAAGTCAGTTGCTAGTTAAATAAGAAAAATTAGGTAAAGGGATTAATATGGATGTAGAAGGAATTACTTGTTTGTAAATTCTAGTTAGTAGATATCTCAATTATTTTTACACAAAGCTGAAAGTCCCACCATCGTTCCTGCTAGGATTACTTCGTATAACATACTGTATTTTTAAGACTAATTCGAAAGTGATTCCATGTATATTCCTGTCTGTGCATGTCCCTTTCTATTTTCCCCTAATTTTCTTTGTCTATATGGTTGTTTCTTTTTGTAGTTTTCCCCTATTCTCCTTGCAACTCGTTTATATTTAATATTTAGCCTGCAGGTCTCGTATTTTCTGTTAGAGTAGTTATTTCAAGGCTTTCTGTACATCATATTTTATTCTTTACATCCCAAAATTTGATGTTGCTGACAACGGAAAAATGAATAATATATTATCATCATCATCATCAACATCATCATCATCATCATCATTATTATTATTATAATTATTATTATTACTATTATTATTGTTATTATTATTATTATTATTATTATTATTATTATTATTGTTGTTGTTGTTGTTGTTGATGATGATGTTGTTATTATTATTATTATTATTATTAATATTATTTTTAATATTATATGTTTGACTTTTGATTTGTATTTGTACAAGTTGGCTCCAAGTCTTAGCCAAGAGACCTCAAGATACAACAAGTTAGAAGTTCATGTTGGTGTTATATCTAGGGTGTCATACATTTGCTTTTGCACATTGCATCGTTCTAGAGAATGTTTAAGAGTTTGTTTTAAATTTTGCGATTACATAGAAAGTATTTTACGTAGGATATGGGCAGTTTCCAAGAGCACTAGCTTTTGAACATTGTTTACATTATTTACAATTGACGGATATTTTCCTCATTTTTTGTTGTTAACGTTTCGACTGATATACCCTCAGACTTCATCAGGTGTCTTGGAGAAATTTCGAACCTGGGTTCTCATTCCTGAGGTATTATTTGTTGTTGTTGTTGTTATTATTTTTCAGGTCACTGCCTGGAATCGAACTCGGAATCGTGGGGTTAGTAGCACGCGCTCTTAACCACTACGCCATATTCTCACGGGCATATGGCCTATGACGACGATTATTGTTTTAGTCTTAAGGTTCCACATTTTGCCAATTTCTATTTGAAGGTTTTAATACTTGCTCAGTTTTTGGTAGGTCTTGACGAATACATTTATGTCGATTGGGACACTCATATCAACGAGGAGGCATAACCTTTGTCTGGAGTCCTTCAATATAATGTCTGGTCTATTCGCATCTATGTTTCCGTTACTTTGAATGGTGAAGTTCCAGAGGAGTGAGATGTGATCATTTTCAAGCAATGGAGGTGGTTCGTGTTCCCACCAGTTTTATCATGTGGCAGGTCCAGGATTTTGCAAATTACCCAGTGAATATATTTTGCTGCACTATCATGCCTGTTGAGAAACGCTGTAGGCGCAAGAAGACTGCACATGGAGACAACGTGGTCAATGGTTTCATTTTGTTGTCGACATACACGACATGTTAGGTTACAGCTGTTCTTTAATATGTTAACCAGGTAGTTTCTTGTGAGTAGTCATTGATCCTGGGTTGCTATGATAAATTATTCTGTCTCTGATTTATGAACAGCATCGTTTGCTTTCTTTCTCAATTAAAACTATGTCTGGTTTCCTATTTTCTATCTCATGGTTGCACTGAATCATAAAATCCCATAGGATATTTGCATTATCATTTTCGATGATGTTTCGGGTTTATGTTTGTACCAACTTTTTGCACTGTCAAGTCTATATTTGTTGCAAAGTGTCCAACGGACAATCCTTGCTATATTGTCATGACATCTCTTATATTATTTCTGGGCAAGTGGCGTAAATTGACTGGTAATATACCATACGGTTTCAGCATTTTGTCCCAAAATTCTACAACCATCACTTTCTGATGTGTTGTCTATTCTGTATTTGATGTAATGCATTCTTAATGTTTGCTCTTGTACAGCTCAGATTAGAACCTCTGTTTCCCATTCTAAACCACCTTTAGTCATCCACAGTTATCTTTCTTCTCTGTCTGTCTTATCTTCAACATCCCTATGAAATTGTCCATGCATTCTTTTCTTTATCCACCTATTATGAGTTTCATTCATTCTCAAGTTCTTGTACAGTACTTTATCTTTGCAATTTTCCATACTACACCAGCCTGATCTTCTTACTTCCAATAATAGTGGTTCTGTAGCATTTTATATATACCAGGGTATGTTGTTTTCTTCTGCTCTAATGCTGTATTCGCATCCAATCAGTCCTCTTCCCCCTCTTTTTCTTGGTACGTACAGTCTGTCTGTGTCATTTTTTGGATGGATTATCCCATATCTATTCAGCAACTTCCTTGTCTTTCTGACTAAGCTGCTTAGTTCGGCCACTGTCCATGCGATTATCCCTGAGCCGTATATAAGTAGTGAAACCGCACTGGTGTTGATAGCTTCAATCTTCTTCCGTCCGTTTAATTTCGACTTTTTCAACACAGCACTGTCCTACCCATTGTCAACCACTCCGTGTTACTTGATTGGCATATATGAAGGTGTTGACTTGTACAGCTATTCGTGCGTGACATTCACAAAATATTTTGACCTAGTATCTTTGATAGCCATCTGGTCCCGGGCCCTTCTAATTGCCCATGTTTTTGCTGATTTCCTTCACTCTCCTAACCGAAATGGTTAGTTCCGCCTGCTTTGGACCGATTTCTGTTTGTTTCAGTTCTTGTAACTCCAAAACCTTTAACTTTCATTGTTATCTGGTATCAAATTTTCATCTGTACACTCGCCATTTATTTCTTTGTAGAATCTCTTCTGATCTATTTTGAATAATCTATTCTGCTGGTATCCCTCCATCCGTTGGTTATATCTTACCATTTTTCCTTTCTTTGCAACGACGCGCTGTTTCAGTTCCTCCACTACCATTCTCAGACCCTATCTTTCAATATCATACTTCCTGCTCAGTGCTCTGTATTTTTGTACGCATTTAAGCCCCCCCCCTTCTGTTTTCGGTCTAACACAGATATGTCTATCGATAGCATATCTAACTCTGCCTGTATTCTGTTTCTACGATGCTTTTTATTCCGATGTATTTCAGAATTATATTCACATTTTTCGTTTCTTGGTTCAATTACCACCGATCAATATTTTTAAGGTTGCTAATAATGTCCCTATCGTTCTCCTGCAGCCTTGCCTTTATTCTGTCGTAAATTGTCTTTTGCTCATCTGTCATGTCACCATTAATTTTATCGTCTTCTTCCAAACCATCTGTCTCTCATTGAGGAAGCCAGCACTGTTACTTTCCTGTGGTTTATTAGAGATTTCAGCTTTGTTTTCTGATATGAGATTACTTTAATTACTAGGAACTGTAATTTCCATCGTTTCCTCTGCTGTTTTCCAATACCCATCTTTTGATAGCTTCGAGCTCTACTTCTGTGAACCAACGGTTTATTTTAATTGCGCTAGCTTGATCGCATAATATCCGTTCCGTGAGTTGAAATAATCCTCTTTTTCTTCATTTATCATAAATACGTTGTCGGTATCCCCTAAGACGAACACCGTTTTCGTCTACGGAGTTGCTGAGGTAGTAACACTCCATGACCACAGCATTGACTTATTTGTTCCATCTCCGCAGTGTGTGTTGGTCCCTTGCTAGATAACGACAGGCTTGAGTTGGACCAGTATCTCTGACTCTGCCGGGTGTAATACTGTCACATTGAAGGGCTTCAATTTCATTACCACCGTTATTCAAAATATTTTGTTTAGTCAATGTCACTCATATGAGGTAACGGTTATCAGGTTGCGCAATTAACATCAAGCAGAGCGTAGGGAGACCCAACCGCTTCCTTTAATTATTATTATCATCACTGTTATTATTATTTTCATTTTTCTATTTGTAATTGTTAATGTTTTCTCTGACCCGACATGCATTTAGGCTAAATTATTAGCATTATTATTATTATCACTATTATTACCATCATTACTATTATTTCTATTTATTATTGAAAGGTATTATTGAATATTGTTTAGTTTCAACTTTTGTCTTGTATTTGAGATAATCATAAATATGTGAGTGTTTGAAGGAATAATAGGAGCAAGCGAGACAGCTTGGTTAAAAGATTAAATTCCACAGGTCCGTAAATAGATTCGGTAGATGGTGAAGAGATAAGCAATAAGCATTCATGTGCGATAAGGAGACAAAAGACACCTCACACCCTTGGGGTTAGCAGAGGTATTGTGTGTTTAGTAATACTAGCGATCAATGAGAGTGCTGATCTTGGCATTGGCCTTGAAAAGAACTAATTCAGCTTATTCTGTTTTTACTGATAGAAAAAATGATTATATATGAGTATATATATTTTCTGATGCTCACCTTATTGAATTTCTGAATTTTTTCTTTGAAATTTTTCTTTCTTTTTATAAGTTTTGCTGGGGTTTACAGTATTTGTAATTATGGAGTTTGTATATATTGGCAGGTACTTATCTATTTAAATTTTTTAATCGTGCATTTAATTGTGATGTTACAATAAAAGGCATGGGATCTGTTGGGTTACGCTTACGGATTTTTAAAGTTATTTTTGGTAACTAAACAGTTTGAAAGTTCGTACGCTGGTGTAATTTCTCATGCTGAACACGGTTCACTATCAACGTTTCGTATTTTAGAAGTTATTTCGTGTTAAAATTGTCGTATTTTGGTAATTTTAACTAATCATCGACACGTATTCAGTTGAAGAAAGCTACTGCTGTTTGCGATAGTAATCGAAGAGGAACAACGTCCGGGTCATTTCTACTAAATTTCACCACTCTGTTCTATGTCAAGCGAAGGAGAAAGGGAAAGTGTTGCTCCTTGGTTATAGCTGGCACAAAAGAGAGGCTTTCTGCTTTTATAGTCAGTACCATGTTGTTAATTGCTTATTTTGTTACTAAGCATTTTTCTAAAGCAGCACCTTTGCATAGGGTGATCGCTTTGTGTTGTTAGTGTCCTTCTTGGTACTTGTAATCTAAAAATAATTATTTCAAAATTAATTTAAAAAGAAAACTCATATAGCGAAACCAACCTTGTTGAAGAACATACAAGAGGAGTGAGATGTGTTTCAGAGAGAGAGAGAGAGAGAGAGAGAGAGAGAGAGAGAGAGAGAGAGAGAGAGGGAGGGAGGGAGATAAAGAGAGAGAGAGAGTTGCAAGACGTCGTAGTGCCCTCCCCCTACTACCCAGAAGTAGAGGAGGGGGGGCAAACACACAGCAGGTTCAAATTCTCGCACACGAAATTGCAGACACTTCAGAAAATATTAATACGAACATCTTTAGCGACACCACAAACTAGGAACTTGAAATCCCACCAATTCAGTGGAATACTCCAAATTCAATAGACAGCTCATAGGAACAGTATCAAGACCACAGACCACTTCGCAAAACCACCACTACAACGAATAAACAAAAGACATCTCATGGTGACAGTGTCTCGACCACAGCCAACGCCACCACCGCCAACACGACAACGAATAACATCGTAATAAATTACAACATGGACCAGACTACTTCTTTCGCAGATACAGCAGCAAGAAGCAAAGAATATTTTGGTATTGATCTGCTTCAGAAAGTCATGTGTTTAGCTGAGGCAGCTAAGTTAATAAGACTGGAAAAGGCGCAAGCCAGAATTGCTATCCCCCGCGAGATGTTGGTAGAAACGAAAGAGAAAATTATGTTTTACAGATGCGTCTCTGTACACACGAAGCGGCCAGGGACTGCGAGGCAGGCGAACATGGAACGAGCCCTGAAAGAAATAATGCCCGACATTGTTCATATATCGAGGGCCTAACAGTTTCCGGGCAATTCAGTGCTCTTTAAATCTGAAGCTCTGGCTGCCAAACACTCCGTGGTTCCCTGTCGGAGCGAAGAATATGTGCTCAATCCATCCTATTTAGGAAGGAGGATGGTACTCCTAAAGATCGCTGGGAAACCACCAGAGGTAACCCTGTGGTGCACTCCCGTAGCAATCGTTTTCGAAGGGAGCAACGGCCTTCTGGAGGTCAAAAGGACAGGACGTGAAAATTGGTCTGGAACCAGTGTGGAGGTACTCCTCCACATTCAACAATAAGCTATTCACAATATCCCAGGTCTTATTCACCTTCCAGGAGGAGAAGAACTACGTTTCACAGTTGACAATAGAAGACCACGGTGTCACCTGTGTGGGGCGACGTGACACTTGAGAGTCCTCTGCCCCAACAGAAGACAGGAAACCATGGTTGTCTCTTACTACTAACACCAGGTCCCCAAAAACCTCAACAGGAACAACTAAACCGACAACGGCTAGTAACAAAAGCAGCACCAACTCCGGAAACAATGTCATCATCATCAACAAGAACAGCAAAAACCAATAAACGAAGGAAAATCACCAACACCAACATGAGCATCAACCCCTGTAACAACAGCAAGTCCAGCAATATCATCAGCATCAGTCACAGCAGCAACACCAGCCATAGTAACAGCACCAGCAGCTTCAGCAGCATCAGCAACACCAACAATACCATTAACACCTGCAAGAGATGCACCAGCTTTACTTGCCTAGACAGCAGAACTGATTATACACAAGAACACACACAGCACCCTCTCTCAATGAAGCCTACCCATGCCCTCCCTCTCTCCGTCTACCTTAAAACCCATCGATCCACGCACTGATTCCACAGTCTCAGATTTATTGGCAACACAAACCGAAAATGAGGACACGCAAAAATTAAAAATATCGAAAAGGTATCTCAAAAATGCTTTAAGTCCCACATCAACACACATAGAAAATACACCGACAACTGCCATAGACACACGTACAGCATCACCAACCACTCCAGCACCACAATCACAAACTTCGTCGACAACACTACCCAACTGCAACAACCGACCAAGCACTCACAACAGCCAGAAGCAACTTCATAAACACCAAATTTCGTGCTAGCGAGGAGGTCAAATAAACAATTGATGGAGATCCTATCAGGAAGGAAGGATGTCGGGAGTGAAGGTGTGATCTTTGGCACCAACACCTTTCAAGTGCCAGAATCATTAGTGTTGGTGCGGATGCCTATAGAGGCATATGAACTCATTAGGAGGAGCTTCCTGCAAGACGTGGGAACCTCTAATGTAAAGGCCACGTGTAGGCTTTTAAACGTGTTCTCAGAGAAAACCCAAACGACTCATGGACGTTACGCCACATTACCTCTAATGACACCCAAGTGATAAGTAGATGCCCCTTTCTATCTTCTGTAAATTCTGCCAGGTCATCATCCTCTGGTGTTTAAGAGTAGCTCGCACAAATGTTCGTGTTCTGGGGTCGCTCTGGAAGAAGAGTCATCTGCACAACCGCTTCAGGTCACTATCTATGCATATGACTGCAGTCAGCGATTTTCCGACACCCGCGATCTAGCCCCAATTTTTGCGATTTCGAGATCTATGCATCTCTTAGTCTGCCTGGAATTGGGTCAGGGTATCAGTGCTGTTTACGATGAACCTGGATCTCAAGATATGGACCAACCTTCTGGCCCCAGAAGGTTAGTTGGTGATCTTGGATGTACACAGCAGGGAAGGTGGTGCTTTCAATCTAGTCGCTGTGCATGCCATATCTGGGGCGGGGCAACCAGATTTGTTCAGACGTATGGAGATTTTCCTTGGGATGTCTCGGTCTTTAGTTCCAGTGGGCGATTGGACCGCCACTTTCGATGCACGCCTGGACAGAGCAGGGCTAGCCGATAGGAAACCTCACAAATCTGCTCAGTCGTTTCTAATTGACTGACAGATACCAACAAGACTTCCCGAATGCGCCAATGTGGACATGGGCAAACACACAAACACACAAAGAAACTCCGAAAAATACGAATATGATAACGTTTTTCGTGTCAATTCAAATGATACTTGTAAAGACTAAAATAAATGATTAATAAAAAAATCGAACACATTTATCGGGCAGTCCATTATAAGAGGTGCTGTAAGCAATCATCTATATTTTTATTAGACACCAGCTGAAATTAGTGGTCTTAGAGGTTCTTTCATAATTCAAAGGTGAGGATTCCTGAAGCCTGTGAGTCAGTTGCTCGAACCAGAGAGGGTTGTGTCCAAAAGTTCACAAAAGAAATTTGTCCATATGCTTGCATTTTCT
Source organism: Octopus sinensis (assembly GCF_006345805.1). Taxonomy (NCBI): domain Eukaryota; kingdom Metazoa; phylum Mollusca; class Cephalopoda; order Octopoda; family Octopodidae; genus Octopus; species Octopus sinensis. The sequence goes on along the minus strand of NC_043003.1, from coordinate 76,600,387 downwards.
GAAATTTGTCCATGCGCTTGCATTCTCTGAAAGTGTTAAGTTAATACCTTATCTGTCAAACTTTGTTTGACAGAAAAGTTATTAGCTTAACACTTAACTAGAAAGAGAAACGGTTTCAAATTTTCGGATTTTTGGCCTTCATCAAAAAAAAAAGAAGAAAGTAACATAGAAAAGTAGACAGTGTAAAAAAATGGTGAAATGTTAGGAAAGATGCTCTTGTGGGGAGAGTATTGAAAAGGCGGATGGCACGGCTGTGTTGATGCAAATATGAGAGTGTATCTTTCTTTGGAAGTGGGCTATTGGTGTTACCGTGTGGCAGGCTAGTGTATGTATGTGGACAGATGTGTGCAAGTGTAGACCACAGCGGCGTTGGTTACTTAGAGTTTTGGGTGTTAGTGTATGTGTGCGTCAATGTGTGGTGTGTGTGTGTGTGTGTGAGAGAGAGAGAGAGAGAGGAGAGAGAGAGAGAGAGAGAGAGAAAGAAAGAGAGATAGTATTAGAGATTGGTTGGTGAGAGATATTGGTTTAATATGTACGTACACTCATTATATTTGCCTGCATATACATACATACACACAAACACGCATATTTACACATCTACATATATGTATATATGTATATATATATATATTATATATATATATATATATATATATATATATATATATATATATAAACACATACACATATATACACACGTGCATTGCATATATGTATATAAACACATGCACACAAATATATACATGCAACGTGTGTATATATATATATATATAAATATATATATATATGTACTTGTATACCAATTTCACTGTTCACGAGATACATAAATCAAAAGGTATCCAATCAACTCTGAAATGACTCATACATTAAAGAACAGTAAAGTCAAGTAAACACTCCACCAGATAACTCGCACTTCTTGTCTTGTAGGTTAATGTAAATATACCGCCAATGTTGCTGTTGTTGTATAAGTAAAGGAGAGTAAAGGCCGGGCATAAATCATCGCAGTTTATATTGAAACACCTAAATCTATTCTCTCTTGCTCCGAAAGCTTACATACAAAGATAATTCTTTATTAAACAATCTAAATAGAATGGCTAAGGCATCGCATATACAGTCTAACAGTGTTAAATATATTATGCGTTTCTGGTCTCTTTCTCTCTTGTACACACGCACATATATATACACACATACACGTGTACATACATTTCATATATGTGTGTGTATATATATACATACGTCTCTGCGTGCGACATTGTATAATGGTCTGTCTCTAGCTATCATTTCATACGTTTTTTTGTTGATGCACACAAAAGTATTTGCGAACATATATACATATATATATATATACATATATATATACATATATATACATATATATATGCAAATATATGTGTGTATATACATATATATTCTTTCATTCTTTTACTTGTTTCAGTCATTTCACTGTTACCATACTGGAGCATCACCTTCCAGGGATTTTTAGTCGAGGAATCGGCCCCAGGACTTGTTATTTTTTTAAAAACCTAGTTCTAATTCCATCGGTTATTTGTCGAACCGTTAAGTTACATGGACGAAAACACACCAACACCAGTTGTCAAGTGGTGATGGGAGGGGCAAACACAGGAACAAACATAGATGCAAAGACACACACACACACACACACACACACACACACACACGCATATATATATATATTCGATGGGCTTCTTTCAGTTTCCGTCTACCAAATATAGTCACAAGGCCGTGGTCGCAGTGGGACTGAACCCGGAACCATGTGGTTGGAAGGCAAGCTACACGTATATATACTATATATTTTCTTCCATTGACGGCAGACATGCTGAAGCACCGCCTTCAGTCGAAAAAATCAACCCCAGGACATTTTCTTTGTAAGTCTAGTACTTAAATCTATCGGCCCATATTCGCCGAACCATTAAGTCACGGGGACGTAAACACACCAACATCTTTCAGTTTCTGTCTTCCAAGTCCACTCAAAAGGCTTTGGTCGCCCCGAGGTTATAGTTGAAGACACTTGCCCAAGGTGCCACGCAATCGGACTGAACCCGGAACGATGTGGTTGGTAAGCAAGCTACTTACCACAGAGCCTCGCTTGCGCCAACACACATATATATATATATATAATATATATATATATATATATATATATATATATAAAATATATATTATCTATTTATATGTATATATATGTGGGCGTGTAAGTCTGTGTCTGATTGTGTGTGTGTGTGTGTGTGTGTGTGTGTGTGTGGTGTGTGTGTGTGTGTGTGTGTGCGTGTGTGTGTATGCGTCCCCACTGTATGCAGCCATGAGACGAACCCCAAAATTAGAGGTGGGATTTTTCCGGAGCAAGTAATATGAGTTTGTATATTTCAATTTTAATTTTTTTTTTTCTCTCGCCAAACCTGACTTTGAGCAAATGACCAAGAATCGTTCGTAATTTTATTTCCTTTCACACAACAACTTAACTGATTTCTAAAACTACACACAGCTCTGACATTTTGAACTACATACCATTAATACAACTGTAAGTGAAAAAAAAATAAAATAAAAAAATAAAATAAATATTATGATAAAATTTTCCTCTGTTTATAAATCCAGCGAGAACTGCATGAGAGAAACTGCATTATCTCGTTGATCAGGTCTCTGCAAATTTATTAAATAGATCGAAAGTTGATTAACCCTGTCATATATATTTCTTAACATGTAGAATAAAGTAATGTGAAAAGAAAAGGAAACAAAAAACGAATGCATATGCATAAATATAAGTGTGTGTATGCATACACGGGAATATGTATATATGTAAATGTGTATGTATGTATGTATGTATGTATCTCACTCTCTCTCTCTCTCTCTCTCTCTCTCTCTATATATATATATATATATATATATATTAATAAATAAAATAAAACATATGCATATATATAAACATATATGTACGTACCTACCTCTACATGTACATATACATATACATACATATATATATAATATATATATATATATATATATATATATATATATATATATATATATTATATAGGAGTGGCTGTGTGGTAAATAGCTTGCTTACGACCCTCATGATTCCAGGTTCAGTCCCACTGTGTGGCACCTTGGGTGAGTGTCTTCTACTATAGCCTCGGGCCGACCAAAGCCTTGTGAGTAGATTTGGTAGACGGAAACTGAAAGAAGTTCGTCGTATATAGGTATATATATATATATATGTATGTGTTTGTGTGTCTGTCTCCCACGCCACCATCGCTTGACAACCGATGCTGGTGTGTTTACGTCCCCGTAACTTAGCGGTTCGGCAAAAGAGACCGATAGAATAAGTACTAGGCTTACAAAGAATAAGTCCTGGAGTCGATTTGCTCGACTAAAGGCGGTGCTCCAGCATGGCCACAATCACATGACTGAAACAAGTAAAAGAGTAAAAGAGTATATATATATATATATATATATATATATATATATATACTAGCAGAGATACCCAGCGTTGCCCGGTTACATTCAATTGAAGAATTTTACTTTTTTGTTATATTTTCTGTAATGAACTGGAATATTTTCGTTTCGAATTTCATCAAAATTGCAGATGAAGCTTATTTCCCTCTTTACACACCCTAAAAAAATTGTAATCGTGCCACATGTATCCCATACTACTCATTTTTATGCGCATATTCCAGTGTTATTGAACCTGTTAAAAAGATTTTGCTCCTAAAATCTCAAGGTCATGGAGCTCTAAAATGTGAGAGTTAAGGCCCCTGTTGGGGGTGGGCATCTTAATGTCAACCAGAGAAGTTGAATTGTTGAATATCTTTTTAACTTGGGTCTTATATCTATTGTTTGAATTTCTTTGAAATAGGAAATATAATGTTCACTGGGTTTGTAAAAGACAGCAAAGCTACAGGAAACCAAAAGACAAATGATCACAATAAGCAGTCAGTTACCCTACCATAGTCGTTACTTGAAGTACCGGTTCAAGAACTATGTTATATATATATATATATATATATATATATCACGTGATCACGTGACCGACCAGACCATCAGATGTTGTTACACATTGTTGGTCACAATGCGTTCGCATTGTTTTAGCCTTCGAATGACGCCACCCCGTTTGCTAAGCGAGCAGGCCAACAGAAGGAAGAGGGATCACCACTCCCTGCCGGAGCTTTTAGGTGTTTTAGCTCAATAAACACACACAACGCCCGGTCTGGGAATCGAAACCGCGAGTCCGCTGCCCTAACCACTAGGCCATTGCGCCTCCATAAATATATATATATATATATATATATATATGGCTCAGTCGTATATATATATATATATATATATGACTCAGTCGTATATATATGACCGAAGGGGGTCTTTTATATATATATATATATATACATATATATATATATATATTATATATATATATTATATATATATATATATATGTGTGTGTGTGTGTAAGCCATTTAAGAAACACACAAAAGCCGTTCGATTCACTTCTCTGACTCTTTTTCACACATCGTCTCAATTATTTTTTCCCTTTCCTTTTCCGTCTCACTTTTATCATCTTTCTTTCTCGTTACCTCTTTTTTTCCATCTCTTCTTTATTCTTTTTCTGATTAGTCGGTGGTGGGCTTACCCTACCGCTCCCCCTTCTTTTTCTTTCCACTAGTGTGAATTCTTCTACCGCTGTTGTCTCATTATTCTCACCTGTTACTGCCTGATCGACCTTTTCTGTAGTTTCTCTCTGTTCTTTTCGTGGGCATCTCGCCTTCATGTGTCCTTTTTCGCCACATTCGTAACACTCATGCGGTCTTCCCTCCACCTGCATTCTTAGTCTTCTTCCTAACGTTGTTCATTAGTTCCTCTGGTGGCGTCAACCTTATCTGGTCGACTGTGGGCCGGTAGCTGTGTACAGTCGCCCCAATGTCACCCAGAGCGAGCTCTGGTCGCCATAGCGTTGACTGTGGGCCGGTAGCGGTGTACAGTCACCCCAATGTCGCCCAGAGCGAGCTCTGGTCGCCATAGCGTCGACTGTGGGCCGGTAGCTGTGTACAGCTGCCCCAACGTCGCCCAGAGCGGCCTCTGGTCGCCATAGCGTCGACTATGGGCCGGTAGCTATGTACAGTCGCCCCAGTGTTCTCCTTCTTCAGTTTTCCCTGTTTCCTCTACTCCGCATTTCGATGCAGACTATGTAATTCCATATTTTACAAAAGGTGGATTGCTCAGAAATGGAATGAATTTGATCAAGAGTCGTTGGATAGAGGGCTAACAATGGCAATAACACGAACGTTATCATCAAAAAAGAAACAAATAAAACAATGACAATAAAAAGAGCAACTTGCATAACAATTACAATAAAAGTCTACATAGATCGCACACAAACACGCTCTGAGCTACATATTATAATAACGTCGGTAATATAAACACAATAGAAAAATAGACGTTATATAAGAAAGGGAGAGTAAGTTCGCAACAAAGAAACGTACGGACGAACAATATTTCATTACAGAAGTAGATAACTTAAGTCTAAGGGGCTGCAAGAAGATTATGAGATAACACAAGCATATGAATCGGAACTGCAGGTCTCTCTCTTTCTCTTTGTATGTATTTCTCGCTATATCTATCTGCCTACCTATATCTCTCTCTCCCTCTCTCTCAACATATATATATATATATATACGTAAGTGTTTGTATGTGTATGTGTGTGTGTCACTCTCTCCATATAAAGTCAGAGAACGGGAGAGAGAGCGAGAGAGAGAGAGAGAAAGAGAGAGAGAGAGTAAGAGAAACCAATTAAAAGCAGGTAACAAACAAGGAGGAAGTGAATATTGGCAATTAATAGGGAATACACCAAACGTTCAATATAATATTGAATGAGGAAAAGGTTAAATGTCATTACATCAGAGTTGCCATTTGATACAATTATTGTGTATGTAACCACCTACGCGTATCAATATTGTATGCAAGGTGGAAAACAAGCAGAAGCATTAACATGCCGGAAAAAATGCTTAGCGACATTTCGTCCATCTCTTTGTTCTGAGTTTAAATTTCATCGATGTCGACTTTTCCTTCGAGATCGATAAAATAAGTAGCAGTTGAGCATTGGGGAGGAATTAATCGACCTGCTTCCTCCCACGTAATTGCTACCTTTGTACGAAAATTTGAAACCAATATATTATGCAAGTATAAGGCGGCGAGATGACAGAATAGTCCGCACGCTACACAAGTGTTTACTATCCTTTCGTCCGCTCTGACGACCTGAATTCAAATTACGGCTAGGAAGACTTCGCCTTGCATCCTATGGAGGTCGATAAAATAAATACCAGTTGGGCACTAGACTCGATGTAGTCGACTTGCTCTTTCCCTACCCCCAAATTTCTGACCTTGATCCAATATTTGAGCGCAAATATATTATGTATACATATGTGTGTATAACAAGCTCTCTGTATCGAAGTATGCATGTTTCATGAGAGTACATGCAAACACAGAGAGAGAGAAAGAGAGAGAGAGAGAGAGAGAAAGAGAAAGATGGAGAGAAAGAAAGAAAGCGAGAGAGAGAGAGAGAGAGAGAGAGAGAGAGGATACTTGAATTTTCAGCGACATGGAAGAAAGGAATGGAAAAATAACTTTGAGACTGGAAAGACTAACTGACAGGACAAGAATAATCTTCAATTATACTTCACATAGTCACGCTCTCTCTCTCTCTCTCTCACACACACGTGATATACTGTTTGGTTGTGTCCAAGGTCATCACATGCAATGCCACACAGACTAGGTTAATAATATATGCATTGTGCTTAAATTGTTAAAAATGCAACAATTTCAAGAAAAGTCGTCATGAATGAAGTAGACCCCAAGAGCCAACGTTCTGTGGACGACGGACTGGTCCTCGTGCTATTGTAGGAACTGCTGTATTTCGCACATGAGTGATGAGAAGAAAGAAACGTGAGTTCTGAATGAGAACGAGAAAATAGTGAGACAGAGGCTGCAACTTATCTTTGGTTAATTGCATACAATCAGACAAGAGGGTTCTTACTGTATATTATGATCTAAGATGCCTTACTGTGCAGCAGCCTCATCGTCTCAAATGTTCGATTACTACACAATCCTCATTTGAGCATTTTTGAGGGTCCCTATTTGCTAGAGAGTGATTGATTTATTGCACCAAAATTTTACGTCGTCTACAGTTGGCATAAGCCTAACCACAGCAACTAGAAGGAAGAACTGTGTCCTATGGTCAGTGTTGGACAGATTCTTTTTGGACAATGATTGATGTGGAACTGCAATGTGTGACCCTAAATGGTAAACCTAACCAATTTTAGTTTTATAATTTCGTCTACACTTTCTTAAACATTCTGCTTTCTGAATCACTCTTACAAACACACACAAACACACACACACACACACACACACACACACACACACACACACACACACACACATACACACACACACACACACACACAAATACACACACACAAACACACACACGCGCACAGAAATTCACACACACAGGCGCAAACTCACACACATACAGTCACTCAATGTAATACAACGCAAATGTACACAAAAACTTATTTTGGTTCATTACATATAAAATATTGCTACACGGATTAGCTAACTTATATTAGTTAATATCTATTCAAGTACAAAGAATAAGTTATATTAGTCACATTCCATTATTGTAAGTCAAATATTTTCGTTCACTTTGACATACACACATTAAAGCCAGACGCCACTCGAAACTTACTATGACTTGATAACACGCGCCATGCATTCGGTAATTGTTTTGGATGACGAAAGTCTCATGCAGTCGTCTTCTGGGCCCTGCTAACAAACACAAAGTGGCACATCCAGGATATCATAGCTGCAAGAAGAGAGCGCTCCACCACCTCCGGTAAGTACAATTTACAAGTGAGTTTCTTTCTGCATAACACAATGAAACAATCTGTTCAGGAAGCGAATTCACAACTGTACAACCCTGAACGAAATACCCATATCACTTCACTATGCATCGAAGAAATATCGGTTTCAATTTTTGAGATAATGCCAGGAATTTGAGGGAAGGGTGCTAATCGATTATATCGACCCCAGTGTTCAACTGGTACTTAATATATCGAACCCTGAAAGAATAAAAGGGAATGTCGACCCCGGCGGGATTTGAAACCATACGTCAAAGGAATATTGAAAAAGAAAAGGTACGAAAGTAATTACTGCAAAATTGCTATAATAAATAAGCGAGCCACAAATATCAATCAGTAAAATTTACATATTGTATAATACTGGGCTATATTTTTAAAACAAATTTGCATTTCGCATGAATGGTGTCCACCGTATCTGTGATTCGGGCGTTGATTTTATAACAGCTTTTAAAATTTGCATATCACGCTGTTATTTTCAGGAACTAATTTTCAAATTTTAACAATATAATGTATAAAAATTGCACATAATAGAATAATAAATTAGCTTAATATAGTCACTTTAGTTGTTTTATTAGGAAGAATTAAATATGTTCACTTATACTGAGGTGCAATATTAAGTTTACTTTTTATGAAAATTAGGTAGTTTTTATAAAATATTTTTAGCAATTAGCATATTCTACTATATAATTGTAATCATCCTCGCACTAACTCATCATGAAAAATAATAATATACATCAAATATCACTGAAATGTGACACATAATAGTAAGCAGCGCAATATTGTTAGATGAAATGCGTCATCCAGCCGATAAATTCTACTTGTTTCGTGTTAAATCACAAGAAATAATCACATAACAAGAAATAAAAACATCAGTTAACGACTATTTTATAACTCAAAGTTTTAAAAGCTCTCCGTCCTTCACTAAGCAATAACTTACAACTTTACTCAGGCAAGCCTTCTAATTTCAAGATTTCTCACTCTTTTTCCTTGTCTGACTAATACAAAACAAACTAGATACAGAAGGACCTGTTTTATTATGCTGCTGGAAAATATTTTGAATACGTGAGAAGAGTGGACCGCTATTATCCTTAGTGTTTTATTAAAATATATAAACATATATGTATATACATATATATTCTTCATTCTCTTATTCTTTTATTCTTTGATTTGTTGCAGTCATTTGACTGCGGCAATGCTGGAGCACCGCCTTTACTTGAGCAAATCAACCCCAGGACTTATTCTTTGTAAGCTTAGTACTTATTCTATCAATCTCTCTTGCCGAACCGCTAAGTGACGGGGACGCAAACACACCAGCATCGGTTGTCAAGCGATGTTGGGGGTCAAACACAGACACACAAACATACACACACACACGCGCGCGCACTCACATACATATATATATATACGACGTGCTTCTTTCAGTTTCCGTCTGCCAAATCCACTCACAACCTTTTGGTTGGCTCGAGGCTAACGTAGAAGACAGTTGCCCAAGGTGTCACGCAGTGGGACTGGACCCGGAACCATATGGTTGGTAAGCAGCATACTTACCACACAGCCACTCCTGCGCCTATATGCATATACATATATGAATATATGTGTGTGTATGTGTGTGTGCGTGCGTGCTTGCGTACGTGGTCTGAAGTTCAAAATATATTATTTGTACTCCATCAGTTAAGGAACTAAAGATATTAATTTAATAAAGAAAAAACGCACAAAAAGCCGGACAAAGACCAAAGGGTCCATGGAAAAAAACAATTCAATTCAGAATCCGCAATCGCCGCAATCATATTTTAACCATTACACATTCAGAGACGAGACATGCAGCAATGCCATCGACATCAATCTTCAATACTTAAGGACGAGTAACATCAATTACAAATATATGGAATATCCTATCAAAAGCCAAATCTTATATTCACGGGTCAAAATGATATTCGCTATGCATGTTAAAAAAACCGAATCCTCCACACCAAACAAAATTAAGCCTAGGAATAGCATATATACTAGAAGAGAGATCGTCCACCATTTCTGTTTATTGCAAAATTCATCTAACCAGGAATAAAAGTTAAACCAACTGTCACATCATAAAGCAACTCCACTGTTGGTTTATGTAACTTTTGATATTTATAAAACACTGATTATATTTGCTGTGCAGATAATTATCACCCTTTATTTCTCTTCCCTTTTTTTTCTAAATGTACGTGCTCATTCAAATGTTAGTAACCTCCAACTCAGTGACTAAAGACTCTTGTTGTTGTTACCAGTTTGATAAATGGCAAAATGATTTACTGTTTCGACCAGGCAAACTTGGTAGCAGTATTTCGCAAGGCGTTTTGTGAATATATGGGTTTTATAATAATGACAAAGAAAATAACAACAACCACAATGATTATAACAATAATGATAATAATAATAATGATAATAATAATAATGATAATAATAATAATAATAATAATAATAATAATAATAATAATAATAATAATAAGTATATTTATAAAAGATGAACTGCAGCAAATATTCTGCTCAATACCACAGATTTGCTTGTCAGTTGTTTGACTTTAACCAGTTGAGAATGTCCCTTCGTAGCTGACGATATATGCATCTCTAATCACGAGCAGAAGTAGTGGGGTAGCATCATAGCCATGTTTCTGAGAGGAATTCTTTGGATAATTCATCCCTAGAAACACAGGTGTTTCGTTTAACATGATTGAAGGTTTCCTTTTGTTGTTGACATACGCGATATGTTGGACTACTGCCGTTCTTTAATATGTTGGCCTGGTAGCTCCTTGTGTGTAGGCATTGATCTTGGGTTGCTATGATAAATCCTTCTGTCTCTGATTTTAAACCAGAAGACACTAACAATTGATGAGTAAGGGTTTTGTCAACATCGGCATTATTAGCTCTCTTTCGGTTTTTGCCATTCAGAGGTTTTTCTTACCATTTATCAGTAACAATAACTCAGGCAGCAGTTTTAGCACAGGTTTTCATACGCTTAGTTTTTACTGTGCTTGTTTCCAGTACGTCTAATTCTGGGATTTGTTGTACTTGGAATTCACTAAGATATTTCTTTGCCTGTTTTGTTACTTAGTATGATGTTTTCTTGTTTTCATGTTTTAAGACAATTTTAACATCCAGTCATCAAAAAGTTTAGGTGTTTTGGCCAGTTGTGGCAATCTTCATTTTTAATTCCAGTTGTACATGTCCATGGCCACCCGCTTTTCTTGTTATTATTACTGTTCTGTGTCTGACTATCTATCTAGATAGATAGATGGATAGAGAGACAGGCAGATAGATAGATTGATAGCCAACAGATGTATAAACAGATAAACAGATAGGTAGGTAGGTAGGTAGGTAGGTAGGTAGTTAGATATATAGATAGATGCATTCATGGATAGCTAGATAGAAATATATGTGTTTGTATACTTTTATGTAGGAAGGATATAGCACTTTGAGCATTTCCAAATATTGAAAAGTTTTGCTAGTTTGGTATTAGTCGTAAACTACCGGTCCAGCATTTACTATCATGGATATATTGCAAGGTGACTGTTATGTGAGAAAGCAGGGAGATATTCACCTGTTTCTTAATGGTGGACGTCTTTCTAAGTAGAGTAATATCAATTAAAATTGATATATCCTGAACTATACTCATGGCGAATGAATTCAATATAACGTAAATGGATGTATATGAATATTACTGCAGTATTGTGATTTATCACCTCACTTTTGACCACAGGTAACGACTAACTGTTTTTACTGCTTCGCCATCATCATCATCATAATCATCATCGTCGTCGTCTTCATCGTTGAATTGGTGATGGTATTTGTTTCCATCATCATCATCATTATCACCGTTATCAGCAGGATTATTCTAATACTCATCATCATCATAATCTTCATCAGCGTCGTCTTCATCACCATTAGCAGCAGTAGCAGCTGCAGCATCAGCACCATCACCACTACCACCACCACCATACCACCACCACACCACCACCACCACCACCACCACCACCCAAATATCTTTTCGTTTCTCTAAGTATTTACCGAAATATTTGTGTTTCTAACGGCAACTGTTCACCTAACTGTCATTACTTAGGGACACTCTTCTTTTTTGTGCGTTTTTGTCTTTAAAATATTTCATAATATTTTATATCAATATATTCGGAAGTATTGGAGCAGTTTGCACTATTACTGCTTTTGTGTTTAGTTCCTCCTATCGCTGTTTCATGTTTTAAATTTAGTATACGTCCAAAAAGTATGTGGAATACAGATTTTGGAAAGAGTAATACATACAGTTCTGACCATATTTCCTGTTTTATCTCTATCAGCAATACGTCTTGTCATTTTGTCAGGACATTTAATAGGGATGATAGGAACTGAATGTGATCTGAAACCCGTGTATCCATCACTGCCTGAGGAGAGATTCCAGTCACAAATATCTTGAACACCTTTATTTAAAATATTTTCTTTAGATCTTTTATGCCCATTTCAGTTTCCATTTACTGTTTGTCGTCTTATTACTATTTGTTTGCACTCCGAGCTTTTCATCTTCCAGATGTCAGATTCCTTACTGTTATCTGTTACACAAGACGAATGAAACTCTTCAGTCTAATTAGAAACAAACAGAAATAAGTAATCAAAGCAAAGTATAAATTTGTCACCTTTGTCTAAACCTTCAAGAATAGATGTCTATGAATTACATTCTATGGGAGATTAGTAACAGAAATCATAACTTTTCGTTCTAATTATCCGCTGGATATCATACTCCAACCAACCCTCAAACATAGTAACTAGATTTTTGTTCCAGCGATGTACGACACGATATTTGTTTTGTTTCAAAGAAATAGTCAAATATCATTTTCACCAAAAATAAGTCACAAACATTTTCGTTATCACTTCTCATACGTGTCACCTTCAGTCAACTGTTTGTATTACTACATCTTATCCATTCTATTCTAATGGATCTCTTTAGAGAGATCCACCAACGGTTTTAGACAATCACCTTCAAGATTTTCATTAATTTTCATTAATGCCTGTGTAATAACAAATGTGTTTTATTAAGTGCTTGTTTTTGTCTATGGCCGTATAATTGATGATGCTTTGGGGCAGCTCTTCACTTTCTTTTCTGGATTGGTATATGATTTTGTTTGATGTGGCCTTTGAAATGTTGGTGGTGTCTCAAGTGTTGAAGATATTTCTGGGTGTGGTTTTTTCGAATATAGGCACAAGATTGAAATATGGAGGAGAGGAATTAGTCGACTATATCAACCTCAATGTTAACCTGGTTCATGTCATCCGCGGCGGGATTTGAGCTCACAAGGCAAAGAGCAGGATAATCCATTCTGTCAGCTAGCCGCCTGATCAATAATAATGATAATAATAATAATAATGATAATAATAATAATAATAATAATAATAATAATAATGATGATGATGATGATTTATTTATTTGCCACAAGGGTGAAGGATGAAGGATGAATGCAGAGAAAGACATAAATTGTAGGGGTCTACATATAATAATGAAAAGATAAAAACGATAAAAACTGAAAAGGCGTACCCATCAGTGGCTACAGAACTCAGGGCTAAAGACAGAGTGCAAAGGTTTCATTTTACTTGTTCAAGATCAGGGCTTATTGACTCGGAACTGCCAAGGCAATGTAATGAAAAATGGAGTAGACCCAAATTCCCGATACTGTAACCATGAGATTGAAACAGTGGACCATTTAGTCTCTGGATGAGACATGACAGAGTTGGCCAATATCTACACTGGTTGATATGTCGGCATTTTAAAATCAAATCTGCTGACAAATGGTATAGCCTCTACCTTGAGGCTGTAACTGAAGGAGAAAATTATTATGATTCTTTGGGACTTTCTGGTACAATCAAAGCTAATAAACCAGATATTATTGTGAAAGACCAAAACAATAAAATATTTTTATTGATTGACACGATCATACCTTGTGATCATAATATCTCGGCCAATGAATTTGATATGCTCAGAAAAAAAAAAATGGTTTGCTGATTGAAATCGAAAAAATGTGGTATCTCAAGACGGTTAAAGTACCAGTGTAGGAACACATCGAATGATCAAAAAAGGAATTGAAAATTATTTGAGAATGAAACATGCAAGAAGTGAAAAAGATTATTCTAAGTGGTACTTCACAAACACTGAGAAGAACAATGTCGCTGTTAATTTTTTTTGCTTTTTCCCTTTATTTTATTTGTTTTCGTTTTTCTTCTTTTCCATTTTTCTGTTTCACTTTTTCCTTTTTTTCCATCTTCCTTTTTTCTTCCCCGTTTTCTATCACATAACTTGACTTTGTAAACGAATTTAGTGTGTTTAATTTAAATGGCCTACCAATAAAGATATACAATGAGACATTTTGCTCTAGGTGTCGGGAAATAACCCAGCAAAAAATGGAATCAATATTGAAAGTAGAAAAATACTCCTCCTCCTCGTCCTCCTACTGCTACTGCTACTGCTGATACTACTACTACTGCTACTGCTGCAGCTACTACTACTACTACTACTACTACTACTACTACTACTACTACTACTACTAATAATAATAATAATAATGATAATAATAGCTTCAAATGTGTGCACAAAGCCAACAATTTCAGAGCATGGCTGAAGTCGACTACATTGACCTCCAGTGTTTGAATGGTACTTATTCCATTGAACCCAAGATGATGTAAGGCAAAGTCGACCTCGCCAAAAGTTGAACTCAGAACGTAAAGACAGATCAAACGCCGCTAAGCGTGCTAACGATTCTGCAACCTCACCGATTCAATAATAATAATAATAATAATAATAATAATAATAATAAAGATAATAATAATATGTATGTATGCATCTATATGTGTATGCATATTCGTACAGAGCGAATTATAGATTCACAGTAGCAGACATCGTAAGCACCAATTTGAGACAGAGAAAGAGCATTAGGACCATATAAATATTATACAAATGTGTATGCGTACACGTACGCACGCATATATAGGTATGTGAATACGTATATATATATATATATATGTATTTGTGCGTACAAGCATTACATATATACATTTATATACTCACAAATATACAAAACCATACACAACTCACAGTCACACCACACATATGTAGATATGTCTGTGTGCGTGTGTATACACACACACACACACACACACACACACACACATATATATATATATATATATATATATATATATATATATATATATGCATTATCGAGCACATAAACACAGACACGTACACGCACAAACGCAGCACAGCACACACATACACACACATCCGCGTACACACACTCATATATGGGGGGGGGTTGTGTAAGTGCATGTGGGTATATTTATTAATGAATATTATATAACCCACAGGATAGGTGTAGAGACCGATATAGATTTCGACTGGTCGAAATTGTTTGTTTGATACTAATGAAACATTAGTACAATAAAAAGGTCAAAAGAACTTGTTAATCATATCATATTTTTCGACTTGGAAGCTTGCTCTTGATTTCCCAGTTGTCTCAAATACATTTATTTCTATTCAATCTCGTTATTAAGGAGTCTATAGTCTACAGAATACCCAAAGGTTTCACTTAACCATCAAATGCGATCAACAATAGTTTATGCCTTGCAGTGCAAAAGATTAGTTGCCTATAACGATGTTAGAATATCTTTGTTTAATCGTAATCTCTCACTACTTTATTCCTTAACTGCTGAGTGATATTTATTTGCTTTTATAAATTATTTTATTTTTTATTTTTTGGTTTGTGTGGTGTGTGTGAGTGTGTATGGGTGGAGGGGACTCTTTTGTCTCTGATTTCATTTCCCAAGCTTTCGTTTTTAATCTTCAAAATGTCGTAACATCGAAAGTTATGATTTGTTTCTGAAACTTGTGTCTGGCAAGAATAATGCACTACAAACTATTACGAAACTTTACTTGAATATTAGTTTGAATCAAAACATTTCGCTTTCGTTTTAATGTACACTCCATTTAACGTATATACATATATTACATTACGTACAAACATACATACGATACAGAAAGAGATCGGCAGAGAGAGACAGAGAGGGGAGAGAGAAAGAGAGAGAATGAGCGAAAGAAAAAAGAGAGAGAGAGAGAGAGAGAAGGGAGAGGTAAAGATAATTATATGAAATCAAGAATTTATGTTATATTATATTTGACATAACTGTATTTGCATATGTTGTTCATATGCATGCCATTGGGAATCCTTATTTATTTCTCTTAGTTCATATATGCTGATAGGAAAGCGCTGATTTCTTTCCAAGAGGAAGATCGGTGTAAGGAATTCAGGGCTAATGAGTTATACGTGACTGTTCTCTGATTCCTCCCAGGTTACTAAACTTGTAGTTTTGTACTGACTAAAGGAGATCCGGATATTCCCAATTTGAAGTGGTAAGACAGGAAAAACGTCTCCACGTTTTCTTCGGAACTTCGATTTCTCTACTCACTTCAAAAAGTGCTACAAAAGGATGTATGTTTTAGTTGTTACATTATATTGCGATTCGGAAATATATTATCTGTACCTTCTATGTATGTAATATAAAGCACAATTGGGAAATCTCATTTGGGGTATCCAGGTTTTCCTCAAATAAAAAACATCTTCAATAAAGTCGCAGAATATTGTGAGTCTCTCAAGGGAACTTGCCAAAATTACAGAATTAATTTCATCTCGTAGACAAATCTTAAGGTGGTCCTGTGGGGTTGTTCAGGTACAGAGAACTATACCAGAAAACATAACAGAAACTCTTCGAGCATACCTATCGAATATTAATCTGGCGACACTTGGTTGAATACATCGCGCCAAATAGGCCTACGATTCTCATCTTGAGTGAAAACCAGCATCTCAAGATCTTTTACCAGACCGCAGTGACGTCCTTCCTCGCAAGGCAGCTACCATGGCATTTCAACAAAAATGTTACCAAGCTATCCTACTCTAGAATTTCGGTAATCTCCTTTGAATATTGAAGACGAATGAATAAGAAGACTAGCATAATTAATTTTTGTATATATAGAAAAGCACTTACTCAAATCAAGCAAGTGTAAGATTGTTAAACCCTACGCGATTAAGTTGTTATATTCCACCACGTCTCATCTAACTGATATTAGTACTGAACTTAACAAGACCGGTACATAATATTCTAGAATACACACCAACCCAGGACATCCTTCTCAAATCGGAGAGTTAACTGATATCACGTATGTTAATATCATGTCAAAGTTGCATCCCATTCAGCATGCTGCGCGAGGTTTTGTGGTGCGTGTCACGCGCAAGGTTGCCTGCACTCTCTTTCTCTCACTCTCTCACACACCTCTCTATGTATATATGTCTGTGTGTATATGTATGTATGTATATATATATATATATATATATATATATATTATATATATATATATATATATATATGTATTTTAATATATCTGGGGATACTCATTCTCTTTTAGTGCCTTTTACTGAACGGACATACTTTTTGCTGCTGCGAGTTAACTGTAGGTTTGCTGTTTTACTTGTTATTACCAGTGTTTGTTACCATTTTGTTTTCTGTGTCTTTTCGAAACATTCTCTGCTCTTGAACATGGTTGTTTTGTGAATTTCTCCTATCTAGGTGCGAGTTATTTTTATTATTTTCTTTTGTGTTTAAAATTATTTCTACATGCAAAAACATAGAAATTTGTACAAACAAAAGGTAAGCCAAACAAGCACATTAAAAAAGTTGTTCAGCATGTTCCTTTTCCTCCCAAGCCACGAAAGGAGGAAGTAGAAAAAACCCGCCATTAATGAAAAACTCACCAACCAAACCATATGTTAACAAAAAACCAACTTCGCTTCCGTATCCAGTGTCAACCTGGAAAAAATACAAGTAAGCCTAAGCGAACGAGAAAAATGTAAAAACCAATTGTTAAAAGAGGCCACTAACATTAAGCTAAATTCTCCGGTGGATGTAATACCAACCACACAATGAAAGACAATCGTATATAAAACACTATCACTGAAGACAAAACGAAATTGAAATGGCAGCCAAAGGGGGTATAGAAAAATGTCTCCAACCCATCTGGCAAGAAACTAAATACACAGCAAGCGGAAAGTGATATGGCACTGTTTAAGTGAGGTTCGCCTCCGAAGAAGCCGCGGAAAAACACTCCACAACAACCCTAAAATTGGCAGAAATGGTGATACTGCCGACTTGTCTCGGAAAGCGAACTTCGACAATCAGGGTAGGGGAGGTCCCACCAGAAATCGATGTGGATGGTTGGTAGCAGCCGTTTTGTCGAACATAGAGGGTAGAATTACTATCCTCCAAGGTACCAAGCGACCAAGCTGCACCAACAAAACTGGTGGGGTCAGGGCCTGGAACTAATAATCCAGGCCACCCAAAGAGACCTCGAAGATCTATCAGACCAGGTAATTTTACTTGATGGAAACACATTAAGAGTAATGGTGGAGGGAAGAAAAGCACGATTTCATAAACGTGGGCAAAAGGGTCATATAAGAAACGATTGCCCACAAGACCAACAACAAACGGTGATCCCTCCACCCAACAATGCCACACAAATTGAAATCCCAAAAGAAGACAGAATGACGGCATCCAGCACAACGCCGAAAAAAAACCCAACTGGAAACCCCGAGAAAGGAAGTGAAGCCAACCAAAATGAATGGACGGAAATCATTAACATACGTAAAACAAAAAAAATCCTCCCCTACACACATTAACACCACTGACACAAAATCACCGTCACCAACACTTACAACACTGAAGCTCCAAACAACTAACCCATCACCCGGAAACCCATCATCAACATTACAGCGATCAATACTAACAATACCACCTTAATGGAACTCACACATAACAATCCACATATCCCACCTCATACTGTCCACGAAACCCGAACATACTAGAATACAATTCATTCATCAATATTGACAATATATATATATTTAGAACTAAAAATTAACCGGAAGACGTTGGCCTCGTTCAAAAATATTTCCCCGGTCATCACAAATTCGTAACCTGTAGGCTTGCCGTAGATAGCTTTCCTAGGGAGGCCTCCGGTTACTAGAAACTAAACAAATCGCTCCTAGCATGTAACGCATACAGTAACGGATTAGCGAGTTATAGTTAAGAGAGCGTTAATAGACACCATCTTAAATAACAACTGGTGGTACGCCCTCAAAAGAGTCATAAAATTTGAGTCAATTAGGTTTAGCATAGAATTAGTACTTGAGAAAAAATTGAGTAGAAAGAGAATTAGGTCCCTAGAAGAGGCAATGGGGGCAGGTAGCGCATCATTCGTGCTGGCAGCAAGGTTAGCCTTCGACCAACACCTCAATGCCAAACAAGATGGATGCATCGTGAGAGCTAAGATACGTGCCATGGGACAAGAGGGAATCAAGGACCCCCATTGGCCCATGTAGTAGGGTCTCAATGTGGCAATGATGCCACCATAATGTCTTTGGTCAACCAACAGGGGCGATTAATAAACGAACTCAATGGAATTTGTAAGATCTTTCACCAACATTTCGCTCAGCTTTTCGGGACGAGTGGGGCGACAGGACGCAGATGAACTTCACAGACTTCCTCGACGGCTTGCCGCAACTCTCGGGGTAGGAAGGGCCGATCACAGCTGCGTAGGTGGAAGTAGCCCTATCAGGCTGCGTCAGCGATAAGTCGCCGGTGCTCGATGGTCTACCCTACGAATTTTATTACAACATGCCAGACTTGTTTAGACGTAAGTGGCAGAAAAATGGGAGCATTCCCAGTTCTGTAAACCGAAGACTCATAGTGCTGCTAAATTGGATCTAAAAAAGGGGGACTCCTATGATAATATCAAGCCCATCTCTCACCCCATACACTACACCATGGAGAGGTGACAATCACCTGCAACAAGTAGGTGGTACCACAAAAGATTACGAAGTGGTGACATGAGCAAAAATAAACCAGGACAAATCAGTCGGCCTACGCCTTAGCACCTGGAGAAACAGACCGATGCCGCCCAAACTCATGCACCTCCTCTAGTGAGATGAACCCGTGGATCAGGCGTAGACCTAGGTTGGGTGTTTGGCAAGCAGTGTGCTATCAAGCTCTCTTGCTTCTCTCCCAAACAGGAAACACGAACGGCAGGTATCCACCTCGCCTTTCGATAGGGAGTCAGTAACGGGCAAGTCTGAGGACGTCCTAGGGGTGACCATGGATTTCGATGACAGTCAACTTGCCGGTCTGTTCGGGAGGACTTTTGGGCCGGCGCCTATCGATAACTACCAGAAATCCCTGGACTGGCAGTGCTACCGAGGTGCACTACTCGTCCGAGATAAACTCTTTAGACACGGGAGTACCACCACGCCAACATGCCCGAGATGAGAGCAGAGCAGTGAAACTGTTTTGCATGCGATCATGCAGGGTCGCGGATATCAGAGCTATGGGCTTATGTTGAACACCAGCTGTCACGCACAGGAAGAGCATAGCTGTCAACCGAGTCCATTATCAAGATTGTTCCACAGCTTTTTTTTCAACAAGGGATGACAGGCAACTTTTCTCTGCTTAATGGCTACAGCGAAGGAGGCCATGTGGCTGACACGTGTGAAAAGAATCGTAACATGTATCTTTCTCTCCAGCCTCGGGTGAAAGCAACATTTTATATTCCAATTTAAAAGAAAAAATAAGGCTGGAGAGAAAAAAATAACTAACTAAACGAGTGGAAATCGAACCTGTAGCTTTGTTAAATAATAAGGCGCCAAAAGAGAATTATATATATATATATATATATATATATATATATAATATATATATATATATATATATATATATATATATATATTATATATATATATATATATATATATATATATATATATATATATATATATACATAAATATATATATTCTTTCATAGATAGCTGAAAAAAAAAACACTTAGCCAAGAGGTGTCAGATCTTTTGTGTGACAGACGAAATATTTTACTGTATTTTCTTAACTTACTTTTGTTCTGTGGTTTAAAAGCCCACTCGATTCATTTTTGCATTTCACCTACGAAATGAGTCGAAAATTATTTATGATATAATGAGAGCTTTTTAATACGAATGAAATTTAAGGTATCCTAGTCGTAACTATCAATGAAGCAATAATACCAATTGTCCTCATTTTCTAACAGAACAGGACGTGATGTCTAGTTGTTTAAGCAATCTCGTAGATGGCTACTTGTAGATGCCATCTACGCGCTATAAAACTCCGGCATTAGTATAATGTTAATTGAAGAAGAATTTGGAAATGGCCAAATCGATAATGCACCAGTTAACCGACAGACGTGTCGGTACTTCGAACTTTCTATCTGACAATTCTCATCTTGATAAATGGTGAAATCAAATCTAATTATTTGTAAATAGAAACCTCTACAAGTGGATTTTAAATGTCGCCACTGTAAGAAGCGAAAACATAGTGGATTTGTGTGTGTATGTATGTGTGTGTGTATGTGTGTGTGTGTGTGTTTGTGTGTTTTTGGTTTGCGATAGAGTATTCGAAAACTGTAATCAAACTATTGGAACAAAAATCTTATTTACTATATTGCGAAAACATCATCATCATCATCATCATCATGAACAACAATAACAACAAAAAGTAATAACAGTATCAGTAGCAACAGCAGCTATAGTAGTAGTATTAGTAGTAGCAGCAGCAGTAGTAGTAGTAGTAGTAGTAGTAGTAGTAGTAGTAGTAGTAGTAGTAGTAGTCGTAGTAGTCGTAGTAGTAGTAAATGTCGTTGTAGTAACAGTGGTACTGATAAACACGAGACAGTAATCATGGTAGATGTAATAACAACGATAAAAATACAATCCGTAAAGAAAATTATACAAACAGATGATTGAATTATAATTAAATTAAAATAATTAAATTATCAAACAATCGATTACCAAGATTACAAGATTATATAATTACATCAAGTACTCGGATCGTGTTTCGTATTGAGTGCAGGGCTAGTTGTTTGCTAGACCATGGCGGCTCAGTCCAGATAGCTTCCAATGGTTAACTAAAAGGTATAATTCATATAAAGATGTAGTGTGTTTTTTCTGTTCTTCCTTCTGTAGATCTAAAGTAGGACAGACATGCATAGCCGAGTGTCCGTTGCTGCTGCTGCTGCTACTACTACTACTGCTACTACTACTACTACTACTACTACTACTACTACTACTACTACTACTACTAATACTACTACTGCTGGTGCTGCTGCTGCTGCTACTACTGCTACTACTACTGTTTTACCATAAACGGTAGCACAAGGAGCCAACAACGGAGGGTCTACGTGGTCACACGATCTGCTAAAAATGCTTGCCAAATCTTATATCATTAAGTGATAAACCATAGATACGGTATTGACATGTGAACCTTGAATATACTAGGTAGTGTACTATGGTTGCAAAAGTAAATACTGTCCTTGTTAGTAATTAATATCAACCTACTGGATGATAATATGTCTAGTGTGTTAATTGTCACATCCACTAGTTTTCTGTAAAGACACCTTCTCGCATCGTACTGGCTCATAAGGGCCAGTTTGCCGACTTATTAGCGTATATATTCCCCAACTGGACGGAACACCGGTTCGTTGCAGGATTACTCAATTTTGCCAGATGAGTGAACTGGGGCAACGTGAAATGAAGTGTTTAGCTCAAGGATACAACGCGTCACCCGGTCCAGGAATCGAAACCACAATTGTACGATCATCAGTCCAACACACTGAGCACTACACCACGCACCCCCACACTAGTGTTACACCGCTAAAATTAGTGGGTTTTAAGTCATGAGTTTGTTGATAGTTGATGGGATGGGTAATGGTGCTGATGGAAGAGCAAAAACGCAACGTATCAGGCGGTCCAAGAATCGAAACCACAATCTTAAGATCATGGGTCCGACACCCCTAACCACCAAGTCAAGCGCCTGCACAGTTCAAGATACTGCTTCAATAAAATCGGTAGAATGTAGTATCTAGACTGTGGTATTCTCATCCTAGATACAAAATGGCTGAAAAAAGTTGTGGTAGTGAAATAGGGAACAATTTCGCTTATAGCTATTCTAAATGAAAGCAGCAATGGCGTTAAAAAAGCCAACAACATAAGAACCATCAACTATGCCGTTACTGTATTACATTTGTATCAATATGAAGAAATAAAGATATCGAGAAATAGCAAGTAAACATAATAGCGCTCAGCAATATCAATGTAGAAATATTTCTTCTGTTATAGAATAATTAATAAAAATACTTAATTATACAAACAACATAGAGAAAAACATAAAAGATATCCGCCGCAATTTAAAATCAAAATAATTGTCTCTAAGAAACATTCGGTATTTTGTGTTAATGTTTGTGTCTCAGAAATATATCTCCCCACTTATCTACACGTACACAGGCGCGCGCACACCCACACACCCACACATACACGCACACATACATGTGCATAAAGATACATATATATATAGATTCTTACAAACACACAAGTACACACATACTCTCTCTCGCAAACACCTATCGCATGTATGTATATATATATATATATATATATATGTGTGTGTGTGTGTATTATATATATATATGTATATATATATATATATACATATATACTCTTAGTATTTAAAGGCACACATTCTGAAATACGTACACGAATGCACATACATACATAAATATATATATTTATTGACATATAAACATTATACAACCCCATATATATATATATTATATATATATATATAGATATATATATATATATATGTGTGTGTGTGTGTGTGTGTGTGTGTATATGTATGTACTCATACATACGTATAAAATATATATTATATACATATATATGTATATGTGTGTGTATGTGTATGTATGTATGAATGTATATATATATATATATATATATACGTATATATATATACACACACACAAATACATACATACATGTATATATATATATGTATACACATGCATACAAGCGCACACATATTTATGTGCATATATATGTAGTACGCACAGAGATACACATAGAATTACTCATATATACACACGCTATGGCGATTTTTATCGAGTTCTTTAATGTCGATGTAGAATGAATTTGACGGCTAAGATAAGTTTCTTCAAATAATGTTTTTACTGTTGATGCGTGACAAGAAAAAATTAGTCCTTTTACTGCTTGCCAAATCTTTTCATTTCGTGTCCGTTGGATAGGTACAGAAGTATGAAAGTGAAAAATCAGGCGTATTCGTGCGAAGAAAGTATAAAACGAATTATAATTGATATTTGACAGGGTTCCAGTCTAGTTGTATGAAAGATATTTACGAGAAATTGAAAGCGAAGAGAGTGAGAGAGGGAGAGAGAAAGAGAGAGAGAATGAGAGAGAGAGGGAGAGGGAGAGAGAGAGAAAAAAAGATAGAGATAGACTGAGAGAAAGAGAGTGAAAGACAGAGATAGAGATAGAGAGATTGAGAGAGAGAATCAGGGAGTGAATAAACGAATGTGTGCGAGTGTGTGTATGTATATATATATAATATATATATATATATATATATATATATATATATATACACATATATATGCATATATATATATATATATATATACATATATATGCATATATATCTATACATATATATATATATATATATATATATATATATATATAATATATATACATACATACAGAAAGGCAGAGAGCGAGAGAGAGAGAGAGAGAGAGGAAGACAGTGGTTTAGATATAAGTACAGAGAGAGAAGTTTAGATGGAAATGCAGAGAAAAAAACATTTCATTCTTTTTATCGAAAGAATACCCAACCAATGTGGAATCTTGCTGAGAATGTGTATGTTTTTAGGTAAGTGGGGAGAATGGTTTAAAGCAAATCACGTAAGCGTGAGAATTTGATTTAGCACACAGACACAGCAAAGGAAATTGAATATTTAAGTAGCTGATAGATGCATTGCATATTCATCTACTTTCTTCCGGTAATGTGTGCAAGTTTCTAAATTTGTAATATTAAAGGTAATACTTAAAAGGTTAAAAGACGAAAGAAAAGACGGTAAATTTTGAAGAGAAAAAAGACAAGAAAATTAAATAATGTTTCAATTACCTGATGTTTTCGTAACGACAACTGCGACGGTGAATTTTTCAATTCTACAGAACTTTATTTTTGCACTGTAGGAAATTAACTTTTAGTGAAAACACCTGTCTGCAGTCATATGAAAGTTCTGGTTTTGGTAGGCATAAAAATGAGATTTGGTAAATATAAGTGTGTGACAGGTTAGTTAAGTAGCTATATTTGAGAAGTTTAGATAAGCTGATTTATAGGTCTACTCCAGAACATACTCGACTTTGCAGTAATAATTGGAATATCATATAGACTCAGTGATAGGAAAAACACCAACTTCGTGATCGTATTCAAACATGGCGATAGAAAAGTTTTAGATAATTACAGTATTTTCCAGCTGTCAAGACATTTGCTAGAATCTATTTCAATATAGGCAATGCACATATAGCAACTATAACCCATTTTTTAAACAGTGAAATCGGTGTTGTAAAGAGTATTGTAAATATAACAGTCCGTCTGGAGCATGACAAGTATATTAAACTAAATATAGTGTTCCTGATGAAGAATTGTCATAATCATTTGAGTATTGGACAGAATGTCGTGGCGTATTTTGTTTCGGTTCTCTAAGCTATGAGTTCGTATCTACAAGTCGGATCAACTTTCTGTTCATCTTGCACGAGTAGATGTATAAAATAGCAGACTAGAGAGAAAGGAAGAGAGATAAAGAGAGAGAGAGAGAAAGACAGAGAAAGTGAGAAACAAAGGGAGACAGAAAGAAAAAGAGAGGGAAAGATTGAGTGTGTGTGTGTATGAAAGGGAGAGAGAGAGAGAGAGAAAGGAAGAGAGAAAGAGAGAGAGAGGGGAAATCGGTATCAGTTTCTTGTGATCAAATCCGATGTACGTTGAAAGCCTTGATACGAGTCGACTGAGATCCTCCCCTCCCCACAAATACAGAACGGTTGAGTCAAAAGCTAGCAACCTCTTGCTACAGACACTGAAATTATGGTATTGGAACCGCTTAAGAAAGGGTTCATATACACCAGAGTACGTTAGAGAAATAATTATAAAAATTCAAAACCAGTGCTCATTATATTTCTAGGTTTATCATATAAAAAAAAAACATTCCACATGATCATAAATGATGGTATCAGAAATACATAGAAATATACAACTGACAAAATTGGAGTACAGCTTCTATAGACAAATAATCATGTGACATTAACTTGTACAATTTATACAACATAATCACACTCAATCATATCACTTCCCGTAAAAGAGTTGGGGTGAATTGAGAGGTCGAACTGTCGAGGATTTAGTATTTTTAGCTTTATATGAAAATACAAATATTACAATACAATAATATTATTTTCTATCGAAATAAAGCACGGTAAAGGTAGAATTATAAATAGGGAATAGTGGCATAACAAGGTACCACATATTGCTAGAAATAGCAGTCGGTAACCGTTCAACGCTAGAACCGAGATCCGTGAAAATTGGTACTCTTTCCTCTTTTACTCTATTACTTGTTTCAGTCATTTGACTACGGCCATGCAGGAGCACCACCTTTAGTCGAGCAAATCGACCCCAGAGCGTATTCTTTGTAAGCCTAGTACTTATTCTATCGGTCACTTTTGCCGAACTGCTAGGTTATGGGGACGTAAACATACCAGCATCGGTTGTCAAGCGATGTTGGGGGTGGGGACAAACACAGACAAACAATCATATACACACATACATATACATATATATACATATACGATGGACTTCTTCCAGTTTCTGTCTACCAAATCCACTCACAAGGATTTGGTCAGCCCGATGCTATAGTAGAAGACACTTGCCCAAGTTACCACGCAGTGGGACTGAATTCGGGACCATGTGGTTGGCATAATTCGATCTTTTCGGTATTTTATTTCGCTAGAAAATAATATTATTGTATTGTAAGAATATTTTTGTTTTTATATAAAACCTTTTCACTGATCTCGGTTCTGTTTATGCCTGGGCCGTGTATAGAGGCATTGATGTAGCGAATATTTTAAATTTAGTCTCTTCGGTAGACCTACTTGTTTTACGAAATTTTACGATAACAAACGTATTCTGAAAAGTTCGAAACTCTAGTACTAGGTTATCCAATTCTCTGGCGTTCCTCCTAGAGGTAGGGCGAATTCTTTCTTTTTATATTCGCCACCAGCACACATCTTTGCCTCTATATATTCAGTGAAGCTTTATCTAGCGTCGAACAGTTTTCGACTGCCATTCCCAGCAAAAATTAGTACCCTGTTGTGGCAATGTTACCTATATATATATATATTATATATATATATATATATGGAACTAATGATATATATATATATATATATATATATATATATATGGAACTAATGATATATATATATATATATATATATATATTATATATATATATATATATATATATATATATATATATATATATATATATATATGGATGTATGCATATGTTTCATACCAGAACTAGTGCTTATATATATTATTCCGTAAAACCGGAAAGCTAACAGCCATATTTGACAATGGTGGTTTTTCGACGCAGAATGTGAAACAGCATAACTAAATACCTCAGAGTTATTCTGTTCGACGTTATAATATTCCTGCCTCTCCCTTAGACTAACGTCAACGATACTGGTTTCTAACTAAGATTCAAGGCGATGCATTTTAGGAGGGGGAACAACTGATTATATAGAATGCAGTAATCGATTGGATTCGTATTTACCGAAATCCCCGCGAATCAGATGTTTAGTCAACCTTGAAGCGATTCGAAGTTGCTAAGCAATAATTATTGCAAGGTATTTCACGATGTTATTTCAAAGTATCACTTGAGATATGGTGTTAAAAATAATTTCTTAGATTGACACAACATAAAAAATGTTAGGGTTGTAGCCCAGTAGCCTTGCTTACATGATAACAAAGTAGCACTGCATGCCAAAGGTACGAAGGAATGCAAATGACAAATAAAAATTGTTAATGGAAATTTTACACATATCTGTGAGGGAATCTTGAAAAATATCTGCAATCGTAGTCATGTGGTAAGAAGTTTGCTTCCTAACCGCATGGTTCCGGGTTCAGTCTCACTACGTGACACCTTGGACAAGTGCCTTCTACTATAGTCCTGGGATGCCCATGACCTTGGAAGTGGATTTGATAAATAGAAACTGAAAGAGTCCCGTTATATATGCACATACAGTATGTGTCTTTATGTTTGTCCACACCAACGCCTGATAATCGGAGTTGGTTTGTTAGTTACCGTAACAGCAATAGACTAAGTACCAGGTTTTAAGAAAAATACGCCCAGGGTCGATTCATCGATTCATTCGAGTAAAATTTCTACAAGGCGGTACACCAGCGTGGCCGCAGTATCATTACTGAAACAACTAAAAGGAAAATATTCGCATATATGTTATACATATCCTACTTGATATATTTGGTGTTGATTTTTAAAGCTGCATGCGCTAGCTTAAATATCAAGAGTGGCACCAGATATGCTCAGTGTTGTATCTAGCATGGCGCTTGTGCGGTACACACCTTTTCCAAAATTAAAATGTGTACATGAATGTAATATGCATGCAAATGTTAGTTCCCTAAATTAATATAGTAATTAATAATTATCATTATTCAATCTTCAGTGTAAATATTCTTTCGACACATGCTTTTTCTGACTGCTAAATATTAGATATAACAGTAGATTTGTAAGTACCATTTCGTTGCGTTATACTTGGTTAAAACAGATTATTAACTGTATCTCTTGTCATTCTATAACATTTTATCATGGAACTAATGATAATTTTTCTTCATAACAAGTGTCATTTTAATTAATTAATATTTGCTCATTCACTGCATTATATTATCACCACATAATACCGCATTATGCAATGAATGTGTTACTGAGTATTTTCCGTTGAACAAAGCTCATTATACGACTGATAATCTATATTAGCTATCTATAAGAATTGAAAAAGCAACTACAGGTTGGTGGTGTTTGAGTCCAAAATATTTTTAAATAACTATAATATATATTGTGGAGGCACATAGCCTAGTGGTTAGAAAGGCGGACTCGTGGTCGAGGGATCGCGGGTTCGAATCTCAGATCGAGTGATGTGTGTGTTTATGAGCGAAACACCTAAGCTCCATACAACTCCGGCAGGAGGTAATGGTGAACTTCTGCTGACTCTTTCACCACAACTTTCTCTCACTCTTTCCTCCTGCATTTTGCAGCGCGCCTGCAACGGGCTGGCGTCTCGTCCAGGCGGGGAACCTATACGCCAAGGAAACCGGGAAAGCGGCCCTATGAATCAGGCATGGCTCGAGAAGGAACAAACAATAACATTGTATATATTGTAAGTTTCTAGTATTTAGCTGCAGCTCAGCCCTTGTCAAGCCGACAAATCATCAACAACGTACCAAAAGCCTCCATAGGTGGCGAATGGATAAATATGTATACCAAATGTTATGTTCAAGGTGTCGTTGCATTTCAAGACTGTCGAATGTAATTTGAGAAAGATATTGTTTTGTTATTTGTAATATCTGACAAGACGATTTGGTGAAGTTGATGAGGTCGGTAACTATAAACTTATCACGTCTTTCTCAGATGTGAAACCTTTTGACTGGCCCAATTGCGTTCGAAAGAAGGAAACGTTTACATGAAGAACGAAAGTGGTGTTGAAGAGACACAAAAAGTACAAAAGATCAACTACACATCAATATCACTGTAACACGAAATTGTAAGAGACACGGAGTGTGGATAGATTATCAAGCTTTTGGCTTGATACCTCATTACTGGATGAAAGATACTGGCATATTAAAGTTAACACGTGGGGAAGAACAGTTTAATTTGAGTATTTGGACGCCGCAAATCGACGAATCCATCCCTGATTCAGCAGCTGTATGGCTCATTAGTGTTACGCCACTTCTCTTGCTGAGAATTGTGGCAGGCCGCCGAGGCAGAGATTGAAATCCATCCTGTGCTGCAGCCTACTCTTTGTGTAGACCAGTCGAATGAAGTGCTTCTGAAAAACACTTCACATCTGATTGAGGTCAACTGGGGTCTGATTCGACTCATTGAACATCTTTAATCCTCAAGTGTTTTAGAAGACGTGCCTCAACTGTGACAATGAGCAATCGTTCTTCGCTTTGAATACTTGTTCGAAGGTTAATCGCACCGCTAAAACGTCGGTTGGAGTGTCTTTCTTAAGCGACTCTTCTAAGCGTTTAACTAAATCACTCCCTGCTCTATTTTTCTCTGTGTCTATGAACTTTATTGATCCTACTCCATACTTCTTTTTAGAGTAGACTGCCACTTATTGCTGCTCTCGTCACGTACACTTCGCTAATTCGCTTAATGCGATCTCTAATACGGGCAGCAAGTGTTCAGTTTCCAGTAACAGGATCCCTGTTGTCGAAGCATATCTTGATCAACTATGTAGATTATAAAGTTTTGCACTGTTTAGCCGAAGATTGCGCAGGAGTGGCTGTGTGGTAAGTAGCTTGCTAACCAACCACATGGTTCCGGGTTCAGTCCCACTGCGTGGCATCTTGGGCAAGTGTCTTCTGCTATAGCCCCGGGCCGACCAATGCCTTGTGAGTGGATTTGGTAGACGGAAACTGAAAGAAGCCTGTCGTTTATATGTATATATATATGTATATATGTATATGTGTGTGTGTTTGTCCCACTAGCATTGCTTGACAACCGATGCTGGTGTGTTTACGTCCCCGTCACCTAGCGGTTGGGCAAAAGATACCGATAGAATAAGTACTGGGCTTACAAAGAATAAGTTCCGGAGTCGATTTGCTCGACTAAAGGCGGTGCTCCAGCACGGCCGCAGTCAAATGACTGAAACAAATAAAAGAGTAAAAGAGTAAAGAGTAACTTATGCCTTCCTTACCCGCTGGCTTACAGAATACTCTATGGTTTCCTTACTTAGTGGCTTACTGAATACTCTATCTAGATACCATACAGATGACTCAATGCGGTTTGTCCATGTTCATGTTGGGGCATCCCGGATATCCAATTGATATCTCTCAAGCAGTTAGAAAATCTGAGCAGAATCGCCAAACTTTTGAAGCCCCCTCTCCAATAGAGCTAATCACATACAATCCAAACGGACATGTAAACAGTGTTGCTGTAGCCAGCAAGCACTAAAAGAGCAGCAGGTTCCCAGGACTACCATGCATATGTTCAACTTTCTTCAGGCGTTACAGCATAAACAACTCAAAGTCTCTTTCCCTTCTTTGCTGCGAACAGAAAACGTTGCGATAGTTTGTATCAAACAAATGATTCTTCAGACTTCTATTCTTAGCGGCCACATATAATTTTGTGTCGTTTGGCAGAATAATTAACTGTGGGATTGATTCATACTTTGGTGATCCATTTGGATAAAAAGCTCCATCTGTCGGCTTGGCCTATTTGTTTTTACAGCTTCTGTTTTGTTCACGAAAACAAAAAAAAAAGAAAACATATATGCCTCATAAATTTCTCCATGTCCAAGAAAACAGCAGCCATAACCGAATAGATATTTACCTTTCTTGTTTTTTTTGTTATTGCTGTGGTTATTTCCATCGGAAATGGTGGTCTCGGAGATAGTAATGATGGTAGTACCTTGTTTAAAGGCGGGAAGGCAGGGTCAAGACAACTCTTCTAATCCTTCCTCTCATTTCCCTGACATTTTATCAGAATATTTGACGCCATGCTTACTTATTAGTTTTTAAAGCGGGTAAATATTACAGAACAATCAAGGAATAATGGTTCAAAGGGGAAAAAGTTTCACAGAGAAGTATAGTTTCCGAGGATACAATTTAGTATAAAAATAAAATGGTACAGCAAAACTAAAATAACTTTCTTCAAAACAAAATCAAAAGCAAAGAAGAAAACTATATAAATAATATATTTTGAGATCGGAACCGACATTATTCCCTTGCAAACACAATTATGATGATGATGATGATAAAGATGATGGTAATAATAATAATAATAATAATAATAATAATAATAATAATATAATAATAATAATAATAATGATAATAATAATAATAATAATAATGATAATAATAGTAGTAGTAGTAGTAGTAGTAGTAGTAGTAGTAGTAGTAGTAGTAGTAGTAGTAGTAGTAGTAGCAATGATAATTATTCAGCAACGGAACAATATATAGCACACGATAACCACAATCTTTAAGAGCAATGGCGGACACATGCCATACGGACTCCAAGCAAAATCGACTGTATTAAAATTATTACTTGAACAACACTTGAATAAATATTCAGCATTCGTACCTTAATTTCAAGTAATTCACGTTTACTTCTCTTCACTGAGTTTCTCGTTGCTAAGATGCGATCAGCGATCAGAAACAAAGAATAACACGCTACCAGCAGAACTGAATTGAATTCATGAAAGATTTCATTTCATGAGGACCAATGATTTACATGGAGGAGTCTGCTGTATTAGCGAGTAAGAGTGTAAACGAATACATACATGCAAACGTTCGTTCACACACAGATACATGCATATATACATACAAACATACTAGCATATATATATATATATCAATCTATCTATAAATATATGTATAAACAAATACGTATACACACATACACATATATTTATATGAATGTATATATATATATATATACATATATATATATATATATAATATATATATATATACATATATATATATATATATATACATATATATATATATATATATATATAAACACGTATATACATACATGCATATGTATATATATATGTTTATATATATATATCTTCTTACGGTTATAAGTATGCATATAAATGCAGATAAGTATGTAGCTGTATATGTATATGTATCTGCACATTCACACATACATACACACACATATATATATACATGTATATGCATATGTATGTACATATATATACACACATATTAACATATATATATAAAAGATTTATGTGATATACGTTATAAAGCCAGAAGGAAGTAGTATATATACCAAACTCCTCTCCGAGTATGATAATAAAATTTAGTCTGATGACACAAGTAGTTACTACGTGTATTTACATGTGACTGGTTCTTTGTTCTGTAAGAATAGATATCTATATATTATATTCCAAAACTTTAAAAAATCAGACTAGCAGCCTCAACATTTTCTTGAAGCTTCTGCCAGCAACGCGTGATAATCAGCATGAGCAACCACACATGTGTGCATATGTGCGTGCACCTCAATGCATGTAGACAGGTATAGACACATACATATAAACATGCAAATGCTCACGGACACAAATTTATAAACGTACACACTTGTGTGCGTGTGTCTATGCCTATACGGAGCCGTATTCTCTTTAAAGATTCTCTTACAGTTGGAAGATTGTATTATTAAATGTTTCTATACCTAAATCACAATAAAATGTTTTCAAATGCCTGTAATATTTTACATTACTCTTACAGTCATTCGTACGTACGTATAAAAGTCACACGTATATCATGCTTGCACACATATTTATATAATGGGTCTATGGTATATGGTATACATACTTGCATACATACATGCATGCATACATACATACATACATACATACATACATACATACATACATACATACATACATACATATATATATATGCCTGTGTTTGTGTATGTGGGCGGGGCATGGCCCAATGATTAGGGTGTTGCACTCACAATTCTGAGATTGTGGTATAATTCTTGGAGCGAGGGTTGTACAGTGTTCTTGAGTAAAGCACTCTATTTTACGTTGCTCCATTAGAGCTTTGTTTGGTTGGGTAATGTTTGCCTTGCCCGTAAAGACATTTAAGTTCCAACATCATTCCAACACTGTGAGGAGCAAGCGCATTGTGACAAGCGTTGTATAAAAACATCCGATACACATATATATACATACACAGACATATATACAAACACACAGATCACCATCATTAATTTCATTAGTTTTATATGCTGGCATGGTTTAGACGGTTTGACTGAAGCCGGTAAGCCGGAAAGCTGCACGGTCTTCAGTCTCTTTGGGCTTGGTTTCTTCATCTGGTTCCTCTTCCTAACGCTATCCACTCAGCACATTATACTGGGTGTCCTTGACGTGTCACCGGCACTAGTTACGACCACGATTTCACTTAAGTTCACGTGTCTTTTCAAGTTCAGCAAATCGCCAGAACCCACTGTTACTTGCCATCGACTCTGTGAGACTCAACAACCGAAGATCAAGTTTCACTACTTCGTCCCAAGTCTTCCTGGGTCTTTCTCCCCCTCACTCTCTTTCTCATTCTGTATATTGTCCCTCTAGTTTCAGCTCAGAGCTGCGGCCATGCTGATGCATCGCCGTTTATATATATATATATATATATATATATATATATATATACTTTATTTAAAGCAGAAGAAAATTCAACAAGATCTGTTACTCTGAGTTTCTCGTTGCCGTTCATCAGACAGTTTTTGTTAGATTCTAACAAAAACTGTCTGATGAACGGCAACGAGAAACTCAGAGTAACAGATTTTGTTGAATTTTCTGCTGCTTTAAATAAAGCATATTACTCTACCACTGGTATTTGAGTATCTTTTTTCCACCTTGTTTCACATTTATGTGTTTACTCCGGTATATATATATATATATATATTTAGGTAGAATTCACAAAAAACAAAAGACAGAGACAGGTGGTGTAGAAAACAAACAGATGTATTAGTATGATGCTCGGGAAATGAAAAAATCTTTAACGTTTCGAGCCTATGCTCTTCCACAGAAAGGAACACAGAAAGAAACAAGGAGAGAAAAAAATGTGTGTAGTGGCTAGCGATCTATCATGGCGAATGCTGGATAGGAGGGTCACACAGGGGAGCTAAGAAGTAGGGGAGATAACAAAGTAGTACTAATCCCAAAACGAAGCTGTGCGTGTGTGCAAGAGAGTACGTATGTGCGTGTGAACGAAGGTTGGTGATCTTGACGTTTGCGTGTATGTGCAGGTGTGAAAATGTGGGGATGGGAATTGGTCAGTGCTGGTGTGTGCGTGGTGGTGCGTTGTGATGTGATGTGTGTGTGTGTGTGTGTTAAATACACATGTTGTGCGTTTAATTTCTAGAATGTGGAACAGAGAAAAACCAATACTTAGTGTATATTTTATATAATATAAGAAATGTTGTGAACCAACTCTGAAAAAATAATCCCTCACGGTTATAATTAATGACTTAATATATTTCCTATATATTTGGAATGTACACAGCGATTCCTTCACTTTTTTCCCTCCTGAAAATTAGCCCAGAAATTTTCCTGAAGGTTAGTCAATACCACCTTGCATTTTGTTTGAATGTGCACGGGAGATAACTGAGGCAAGTGCACATAGCATAGACTTACCTCAATGCTTTTACATTGTTAAAATTGTTCTCTTTGTGAAGATTTAACTGAGATACTCGTGGCAGTTTCTGTTATAGTTCCTAAACATCTGTCAGAGCTCGGTGCCGGTTCCCATAGATTATTGTACGAGTTTTTTTTTTCGTAATTTTCACCTTTCTGCTCTAGGGTGCCAGATCTGGACTTTCGTCTTCTTAATTCGACAGTCGCATTCTGTTCGACGTAATAAGCAGATGCAGAATTTGTTAAGCTGGTGTGTTACTTCTTTACATCAGAGATAATAAAATATGGTAGGCGCATGATACATTTAAAGTGGTTGTATAGGATTTTTAATAAAATTTTCTTAAAAGGAGGGAAATATTTCGCTTATATATTTTACTTTTACCTTTGTTTTTGTTTAATTTAAAAATTCTAATTTCTGCCTAAATTAATATATTTCCTTGATTAATACACTTTCTTAAACTCTTAAACTTCATCCTTCCCCAGTAACTAATAGTTTTCTAACTATTCATTATCTGTATCATGTTTAATGATGTTCTCTTTTAAGCACTTATATGCAAAACCGCATGATCTCTCTCATTCTTAACGCTTCTTTCTCTCCTTTTTTTCCACATATTTATATATACTACATCTTCCCCTGATTCCCTATGATTGATAATATTC
The DNA here is from genome assembly GCF_006345805.1 of Octopus sinensis. Lineage (NCBI taxonomy): Eukaryota > Metazoa > Mollusca > Cephalopoda > Octopoda > Octopodidae > Octopus > Octopus sinensis. The sequence continues at coordinate 76,564,356 of NC_043003.1, read as the reverse complement.
AGTAACGCCCACAAGGGTTGTTCAATTTCTGCAAGGGTAGGAGCGAGAGAGTGGGGAAGGTAGCGGTTTAATTCTGTGAATTTCTCAAAAGAGCAAGAGTGAATGCACCTAGTATAATCACGTGCTTGTAGGTTGAAGAAGAGCAACTGGGAAAGGATACTTGCGCCTGGAGACCAAGGTGATCATGGGTTAGCGAAATTTCTTGATTTATACTAGTTGCGGGGCCCTGCTGTATCAGTGGGTATGTATCAACAATGCATTGACATATTTGTGCACTATGTATTCCTATTATCTCATTCTCCTTATTCCTTCTTCCCCACCACTTTTGAAGTAGTCACCCTCAAATTGTAACCTCCTTTTGTAATATTCCCCTCATCTGACTTCCCAGTTGCAAATACAAGGAATTGTTATTACTATTGTTATTGATATCGTTCATATTTACGTATCCTTCCGATCATTACGATTATGATTCTCTCTTTAATTATTGCAATTTCACTTAAGGTTTATCAATTACTGGTGAACTTGAGATTTAATTATGCATTATTTCTAAATTTAAAAAAAATCACCCATTAATTTAATAGTTTTCCCCTGATTTTTCTTTTTTATTAACAGACTTTTTCTACCGTTATTGACAAAAAGGCTATAGGAAACTTTATTCTTCCAACATTTGACAGCGTTTAATTGTTTATAACTATTAATTTAGAAATATGATTGCTCTTTAATTTATGAATTTTCCCCCGACTGTTCTCCTTTATCATCTCATAATTAATAACAAGTGTGTGTTTTTTTTATCAGTCTAGTTCTTTTAATATTAGACAATATGTTTTAAAAATCTAAATTCCGACTGTATTTCGTTCCTAATATATTAGATATTAAATGAAGAAATTTCTTTTTCTTTAATTTTTTTTAATTACGATTTAATGAAGAACATTATTACACTTCAACTTAGAATATTTTTCTGACTCTTCTTTATTTATTAACTTAAAAAACTACAAAAAAGAACTTAGTAGTTTTTTAAAAAACACAATTCTTCTCTTCTATCTTGCTCTCTGCTTCTTCCTCACTCTCTGTTTCGTAGACATCCCACATAGATTAATATATCTATCTCTAATATGCTGGTGTTAAAAAATTAGTCTATACCTTTTCGTCTAATCTCTCTATCATTCTACCTATCTCGTTTTTTTCTCTCTATCACGTTTGCTGTGTCTACACTTAAAAATGTTAATTTAATCAATTAACCTAAAAATCTGTTTTATTCTTGTCTGTTTGCACATTCATTAACCAAAGAAGATTTCCTATATATTTTCCATCTTGTCAAAATATTATTCTTCATTTAACTGTCTACTAATTTTTGACTTCAAAATGTTCTTTTTAATTTAATTTTGTAATTGCTTAACAATAATTCATTCAAGAACATAAACTCTTTTTAAATAGCATAATAATTATTTATTTATTCAATAACTTAAAAATGTAAAAAATGTGTTCCTGATTTAACAGATCAATAATTATTTACTTGAGAATTTTCTTATATATTTTTCATTAAATTTAAAATTCAGTCTTCTTTCTGTGATAATACATTTCCTGATTGAAATTCCTCCTGCCAAGCTAGACATATAAATAATATATATTATTTATATATTTAGCTTGGCAGGAGTAATTATATATATTATATATATCATTGATATATATATATATATATATATATATATATATATATATATATATATATATTATATATTATATATATATTATATATATATATTATTTATTTATATATATTATATATGTTATTTATATTAACTATATTATATATATATATTTTTATCGATAGTGCTTAATCTGTACTTAGTAAGCTATTTTACTGGTCGTGAACTATTGAAATCTACAACATAATGAAGCTGAAAGTGCATCACAAGCGACACGACCCCTCCCTCAATTGTTACTAAATCTGAAATTTATAACAAGTTTTACATCACCTTTTAGTTCACTTTATGACGTTGCTTAACTACCTCTTTTGCAGTCTTCTTCTAACAGTATTATGAAGACATAAGGAATCACACTTTCAATGACTAAATTGAAGGGCCGATAATTGGCGTGCTTTGAGATGTTAATAAGACTGGGACATTGTAGGAATGTAACGAGCTATTGTGCGTTTCCCAAAATGTAGATGTATTCCAATGGGAGAAAGAGAGAAAATAAAGAAGAGATTGGTGACGATAATGGCTAGCTATAGAGCGAACATTTTAAAGGTAATGGAAGGGAAATTACGTGTGGCGATGACCTTAAATATTAGAAATGAGCTCCTGTGTTTTCACATTTCATTTATTTGTACTAGTGGCAGTTAGACAGGTGAAATGGTAAAAAGAATAATTAGATGGAATCATGCGGAGAGCCTATTATGTTTAGAACTGAAAGAAAATAGGACATGGAAAGTTATACATTATACAGGCTAATAAACAAAGTTGCAATATACTTTACAAATCAAACGGTGTGTAGCTACATGACTGTTTGGCTTGCTAGATATTACTCTTAAATCTCTCTCACTTCATAAACAACCGTTTTAAAAGAAAGATATTTTCGATAAAGTAGGCCTGAGTTCCCTATATACGAAAAGGTTACGATGATCTTGGCTAGATTATCAGTCTGCTCGAACTCATATCGGAACTTGGTCTGAGCAGTAGCAGCAGAAACACCTACAACATTTTGAACAACAGCGGCGTACATTCTACGTTTGTTGTGATCTTTATGCAATAACTTCTCAGAAAATGAAACATCAATTGTTTTAGAAATCAATTTTAGATAGAAAGGAGGAGCAGGTTCAGTGTTGAATCTGTATCATGTATATGCCGATCGCTGTGCGATACATATAAGAGCGCCTGACAACCCCGTCATCTTTCTCCCAAATCATTTACTTAAATATATTTCATTTACCTTTCTAAATGTTATATGTTCATTTACACAGCATCTTACTATACGGTGCATAGCAACATATTATTCAGTGGTTTTCAGATATACCGTGACTTCGTAAATCTATCCTGGTTTAAGGTAGCCAAGTTTTAATCCAATTTTAAAATCCATAGGCAAATCTGCTTTTCTGCGAGTGTGGTTTATCTTTCTCTTGCAGCTTTCCAGTTTTTGGAATACAGAGATAGATACATTTCAAACCTTTCAATACCACAAGCAAACTCTTACGACCCTGTAGTGTGTCCTATACTCCGCGGTTGGAAACCAGTGGAGCGGCGGACCAGGATAAACACCTGATACACTTTTCTGTCTGAAAGAAATGCTAATAATATGAATCTAATCTAACTTAATGTTGAAAATCTTAGCAGCTATTTCATTCACACACACACACACATACAATCTCTTTCTCACACACGCACACACACATACACACAAACACAAACCTAACAATAACTGAATAACTGTCGTAGATATAAATGACAACTCTATTAGCCACACATTTTGACCATTACATCGCTCAATCTTCATTGCTGCTTGTCTTTGCAACACTAACCTTAATGCATACCTCAATAAATTATAATCAAATACTTCTGCCACAATTTTCTGCTTTCTGCTGCCAACGTTAAACGCTGAAAATTATATTATAGAAAACTTTAATGCTAAAGCTGCATATCTCCTGCGTGTAATAAGTAAATTTGTGTTACATTACTATGACGCAAACATAAGCTTGTAAAAACTGTCATAACTCTAGAATGGAATTATACAGATTTCGTATAATCTGCTAAGCATTTGATGAGTATAGTGGAGCAAACGTTTCATCATTTTCATCTACTGTTTGAAATTCCACGAAATATAGTTTGATAAGTATATATTCTCTTTAAATATATTGCATAGATGTAAAATGCATAGATATCTGAATAGTTGACTATTTGTGCGTGTCTGGTGTGTGTGAGACAATGAAAGAGAGAGAAAGAGAAAGAGAGAAAGAGAAAGAGAGAGAGTGTGTGCTTGTGTGTTATTCTTTTCGCTGACATTTCTCTAAATCTATCAACCTGTCTGTCTGTTTGTCTACCTGTCTGTTTGCCTAGAGATAGGAATATATTTGTCTGCATGCATACACTCATTCACACATGTTGACTTGCTATAGGCGTACGACACCTTTTCCTCTTGCCGTGTGCACTCACAGCGAAAAAGACATGCAATGATATTGCAAGACTAACATTCACGTCCTAGATATTGGCAGCATTTCAACAGAGGTCGTAGGCAGCACGAGCAACAGGTGGGTCATCATTTCTCCCTTCTGTAGTACGGACATATTTCGTGTACTCTTAGGAGTATGAAGACTATGGAAGTTGTGGTTTGTCATTGTCAATGCAATATTTTTTCCCTATCATCACTACAGAAATTCCATCGTCTCCTTGTGGTTGAATAATTTCGAGTTTTCATTTACAGTGGGGTTCAACATTGGAAAATATATATTTCACATTGACACCACTATATATATTTATTCTTCACACAAATAAATAAGGATGTTTTTTGTCTACGTTAGAAATAATAATATGCAAGATATGTCAGTATGTAATGCTACAACACTAACAAAAGTGCGGAGGAATCTATTGTGCTGCAAACATTTGTGCCATGCTGCTCCGTTAGTCTAGCAATCCTGGATAAAGAAATACATATTAAGCCATACACTAAAAGAACCATACAAAGCAACGGGAAAACCCTCTGAATTTAGAGCAAATAACATTGACTGATTGACTGAGACTGGTTGAAAATTTAGATAGATCAAAATTGACGATAACCTCAGAGTATATGCTCTAGCGGACCTCTCTGCAAGATCTGAGACTAGTTTTGTTTAATCCCGGGTCAGTTCTTAAGATCAAAACGCCCAGACAGTGAACTACCTAACTTATTACTACATGGAGGAATTCCCATTTCTAATGTCGCTGGTTGATGTCTGAAGTTTCCTCGGTGCTCTGAGTGAGCTGATTGTTATTCTGAATAAATTTCTTAGAAATAGTTCCAGTATGTGTGCTACAAACGACATTCCCAAGGACAATCACAGACGTTTTCCAGCAACTTGAATAAAAAAATTTAACTTCGCCTTTAACAGAATAATGGTTACGAAATACTGCATGCAGTGCCACTCAGATCTATCTTTGGTAGCTCCATTACTCCTCATTTTACAGAATCGATAATGATCCCAGTCTCTTGTCATTTGTAATATATGACAAAACACTAACGAATTAGTTTCATATGGTACGAAAAATCCTTACTCAAGTTATTTATATTCCATTTAGTTCTTTTCCTTTTGTCATGCGGTTTAATACAGCTGTTCTTATGGACAGTGGATAACTTCATACATTTCTGTTACAATCGCACCGGGTTAACGACCATAATTATCTAAGTACACTATCTCTAGCCTCCGATTTCTCCAAAATCATTTAAAGAATTGTTGATGTAAAACTGCGTATATCTGAGTACACTGTAGTGCACATACGTATAAAATATAACATGCACCCAAAGATATTGGTTTCAAAGTTTGACACAAGGTCAGAAATTGCGAGTGAGTGGCTCAGCTGGAATTTATTTTATTGACTACATAAGGATGAAAGGCAAAGTCGACCTTGGTGTGATTTGAACTCAGGACGTAAAGACGGACGCAATGTCGCTAAGTATTTTGCCCAGCGTGCTAAGGATTCTGCCAGCTCACTGCCTCCATGAGCCCATAGATATTAAAAATGAAAAGTGTTCCTGCTGTCAATGTCTTGCTTCTTTAGCAAACAAATTTTCATCCCACTTATCTAAGAGCATGAACCTTTCCTTGGTGCTTGCCATTGTGTTTCGTTACAGGAAATAATCAAAAGATATCGTTCCCGGAACTGCTTTGGTTCTGATGCTTTTCCAAGCGGCATGTTCGTATCTACCTCTAATCTCACCATTTTCACTGCATAGTTTATAAAACGGATTCTCTACAAATTTGCCTTTTAAAGAGACACTCCAGATATAACCTCATTACTTCCTGTTTGACTGGATTTTCAATCTATTTCTTGTAACCCTTTAAGCATAGAAAGCTGTGTTTAGCTCCTGAAAACCATATTCATGTGTCATTGTCTTAAATTGGGCGTGTCAGTTCCTAACTTGTGGTTTGCGTAGTCAGTTTACTAAACTCTGCAGGTCCCACATGATCAACATCATCTCATGTGATAACTTTCATATTGGTTTATGTTGTTTTTTTACAATTGTATATTCCGGAGAGAGTATCCGACACCTTACCTCAACCTATCAGTACTAGTAGCCACCTAGTACACGAATCTCATTGTACAGTCTCAAGAATGAAACCTTGCATTACGTAGTTCTTGACATATAAAAAAAGACGAGATAGACATGGCTGGATCAGTGTTAGGCATGTTCCTGTTTGACAAGAACTGACATGGGGCTAAACAATAGCACACACTCCCAGAGTCACAAGTATGAGAGAACATAGTTTTATGTAAACGTTTGAATGATACTAATTAATTTATCTCTCATTCTACATATTGTGTATGGACGGTGGTTTCATTGACTTTTTCCCGCCTATAAAAGAATGTTTCTTGTTTTGACAGTTCATGAATTAGGTTTATGCATTTATTTCAAACGACTGTGAATGTCTTGATGAACCACAGAAATACTATTTCAACTTCTCTATATTTTTTTCTCTTTGGTTGGGTATTTAAATCTCAAAATCCGACATCCTCCACTTTGTTCCATGGCGTGGTTTGGCCTCTCCATATATGGGTGGAATATCTTTCTGACGTGGTAGATGTTTATGTCTGAAATTTCTCGTCAGAAATTTCATGAAAAATTTTGCGTCCGACTTAAATAATTTAATTAAAAATCTAGCTTAACATATCTTTTATTTCTGTTGTCACTGTACATGGGGAGGTTAGGCAAACAAGCACCCACTGAGGTCTCGGCAGATAGTCAATGTGTATCAACAAGAGGGCTCCACTTGGCTAAATGCTGTTTCTTGTTAGAAAAAGTATAGTGAGCCTATAGAAGTCAGTGTTCAAGCTTTGGAAACATCATAAGTTCATTTTTATACAACTAGTAAGTTCAGGTTTCAGAATTTTCTGCCTATGCGCCTATATAACTATATTATTTCATTATTGCCCACGGGAGCTAAACATATAGGGGTGAAACAAGGACAGACAAAGGGATTAAGCCGATTACATCGACTCCAGTGCGATGGTACTTATTTAATTGACCCCGAAAGAATGAAAGGCAAAGTCGACCTCGGCAGAGCTTGAACTCAGAATGTAACGGCAGACGAAATATCGCTAAACATTTCGCCCAGCGTGCTAACGTATCTGCCAGCTTGCTGCCCTTATTATCATCATTTAAACATCCCCGGTGGCTCCAAACCAGTCTTCATATATGCATGTTAATATTTGCATCTAAAATCTACTCGTAGCCGTTCATGAAACATCATCACAACAAAGGTTAGTCTCTATTTGCATTGCCACTCACTGCCGATATTAATACGTTCCCTCTCTTTGTACATCTCTCTAGTGTACATCTCGGACATTCTTGAGGAAATGGGATTTTTCTTTCCGTCTCTTCCTTGGTTTCAATCCAGAAAAGTTGTATAAAGTAATGCATTTTCCTTTTGTTTCTCTTAGTACACACTGTATTTTCTCTCTTTCAATAATAATAATAATATAATAATAATATAATAATAATATAATAATAATAATAATAATAATAATAATAATATAATAATAATAATAATAATAATAAATAATAATAATAATAATAATAATAATAATAATAATAATAATAATAATAATAATAATAATAATAACAATAATAATAATAATAAACCATTTTAAAATAAGGAACCGCGAAAGAACAACTTTAGTTCCACCGGTACATTAGCCCTAAAGAAACAAAGAAATCTTTAAATAATACCATACGCTTTTAATGCCATGCCATTATAGTAGCGAACCGTAAATTTATTTGAAATTAATATCATGATTTCCGGGCTGGCTGATTTATTTCGTATTTAATTTCTTAATGAGGATATTAAATCACTGCACTTTCTCACAATGTGTAATATTGCATATAGCATTGCAGTAATAAATGCACTTCAAATGGATGTTGAACTTTGATATCTATACTTACGTATGAGTGTATGAGTGTGTATGTATAAGAGTGTGCTTGTGTGTATATATATATTCATATATATGTATATATATATATATATATATATAATATATATATATATATATATATATGTGTGTGTGTGTGTGTGTGTGTATAACATAGAAACGAACACACACAGACACACATACTCACACACACACACACATCTATATATCTATATGCATCGATTGATACATAGGTGGATTTGTGTGCGTATATATGTTTCATGCGTGTATATATTTAACAATAAATGCAGATATCTAAACATACGTATGTGCAGATGTGTGTATACGAATGTATATGTGCCTCTGAATACGTGCACGTGTATGTGTGTGGATGTGTTTCTGTGCGTATACCTGTGTCCGCTATGTAAGTATGTACGTGTGTACGTGTGTATGTGTGTGTAGTCTTATCTGAGTCTCTAATGTGGTTTTTCAATGTTTAAGGCACTTGTGTTATTAATATATAAATCGTATAAAATATGGCAGCAATGCCAGATCCTTCATTTTACTGCGACGTATGGTGCACTTATGTGTCTGCTTAACAACACTTATTTCCATAAACAATAGGCATGTACACATTCGTACACATACACACATTAAAGCGTAAAAATATCTTTCAAAATAACAGAGCACTTCCTGTAGTATCAGATCTTTCAAGAACTCTTATGTATGTATGTATGTATGTATGTATGTATGTATGTATGCATGCATGCATGTATGTATGTATGTATGTATGTAGGTATGTATGTATGTATGTATGTATGTATGCATGTATGCATGTATGCATGTATGTATGTATGTATGTATGTATGTATGTATGTATGCATGTATGTATGTATATATCCATCTATCTATATATTAATCTATCTAATATCTCTTTCTCTCTCACCTCGATCTCTATGTTTCTCTGTCACTTTCTCTGACGTCGGTCTATATGTATGTTTCTCTTTCTCTCTCTCTCACTCCTCTCTCTGCATACACGCACACATACACACACATAATAACAAGAGATTCACTTGTTTAAGCACCTGAATCACTTGAATCTTGAATACACGCACACACACACGCAGGCACACACACACACATACACACACACACAGAAACTCATGCAGTCACACACATATCACGTGCGTAGGTAATATCAGTTGACATCTGTACGCTGTGTGAAGTAATTTTCTGTTGTGAATGTGTGTGTTTGTTGAGAAATTGGCTATTCAGGTTGCTATCATATTAAAGTGTGTGCTTTCTAATGCGTAAAATAATGTTTGAACCAGCTATCGTAATCATCATTATAAAGTTCATCATCATCGTCAGCAGCATTGTATTATTATTATCATTATCATTATTATTATTATATTATTATTATTATTATTATTATTATTATTATTATTATTATTATTATCATTATTATTATTATTACTATTAATAATAATATTATTAATATTATTATGTTTGACATTTGCTTTGTGTTTGTAGAAGTTGACTCCAAGTATCACCCTCAAGAGACAAGTTGAAGTTCATGTTGGTGTTATGCCAAGGGTGTCATATATTTGGTTTTCGTCATAGCATTGTTCTAGAGAATGTTTAAGAAAAACATAATAAAATTATAAGATATGTTAAATTTGAGATTACATAGACTGTATTTTACGTAGAATAAGTGCAGTTCCCATGAGAACTAAATATAGAATTTCTCCCACTTTGGGGTTTCCTGGTATCTGAACTAGGAAGGAATCAGCCCTTTGGCTATCAATGCCAAACGATTTCTCCATTTTGTCTACAAATTCTGCACTTATCACAACACTTTTCACTTATCACTTATCTCTTTTTGATATGTTGTCTATTCTGTATTATCTTCAACATCCCTATGAAATTGTTCATACATTCTTTCTTTATCTACCTATTTTTAGTTTCATTCATTCTGAAGTCCTTGTGCGGTGCTTTATCTTTGCAATCTTCCATACTACACAAGCCTGACCATCTTCCAATAATAGTGGTTCTGTGGCAATTTTTACATACCATACTTTGTTGTTTTCTTCTTCTCTAAAGCTGTGTTCTCATCCAATCAGTCCTCTCCCCCTCCTTTTCTTGGTACAAGAGTCTGTTTGTGTCACTTTTTGGGTGGTATATCCCATAACTAGTCAGTAACTTCCTTGTCTTTCTGTCTAAGCTGATTAGTTCGTATACTGTCCATGCTCTTATCAATGCTTCACAATATCTAAGTAGTGAAACCGCCCAGGTGTTGATAACTTCAATCTTAATACGTTCGTTTAATTACGACTTCCGGATCAGTCTCAGTCTGCGCAAGTACTCCATCTTTCATTTCTTTCTGCTCAAAAAGACTGCGGCGGACTGCTTGATAACTACGTGCATTTATTCGTGAAAATTGTCAGCCTTTCCTGATGTAATCCTTTACGACATTGCAAAACTACATCTCAAAAATTAGAGTTTCTCTTTAGATTCCTAATATACTTGCAACAGCGGAAAAGAACCTATTAATACTTGTGTAGTGTTCACGTAAATAGGGTCGTGGAGCTAATAACACCACAGCCCACCGAAAAGGCATCACTTAAATGATTAGTAAACGTTATCACACGGCCAGGTAATACTCTTCTGTGTCATTTCTAACTCCTTATAAAAGTTTTAGCTTTATTAATCTAGCCGAAGCCTTTTCCCACTAATTTTGGGTATTGAGGCATATAAAAAAAATCTCCAAATTTAACAAATTCAAGCATTTAGTTGTTCTGCGTTTATTAATGCATTATACATATCATTGGGGGTTAAATTGAATCTTAGACCGAAACTGTAGTGTAGGATTCAACTCGTTTGACCTTGTTTTTGCATGGAAGTTAAATCCTTCACTGCTGACTAAATGAAAGTTTCATGTTTGTAACGTGGGATTATATAGACACGTCGTCAGGAGCAGGTTCGCCGAAGCGAACATATGAGGTACAAACATTCTATTGGGATCAGATAAAAGTAATCGTTGGAGTATACGATTGCCTGTAAAACTGTGGTAAAATATAGACTTGTATGAAATCAGTTAACTAAAAATGGAATGTATGCTAAAATCTGCTATTAGTGTTTCGATGTATGCCAAAAAATATATATACATTGAATTCATTTAGGTACTGAGAAAAAGCCTTCCATTTATATTACATATATATTTTGCCGTTTTGCATCTCTAAAATTTGAGCAATCTGTTATTTCTTACATGAATGAAGTACCCTACATGGAATAAAAGTCTCACTGGGGGTGGTTTTAACACAAAATTGCAAGTAACCAACAAAACCTTTTGTCATATGTAAAGTTGTTATTGCTTATAGAGTTGATATGTAAATAATGATAGTTTCAGTACAGAATTATGTCAACTGGAATTGATCAGGATTAAATGTATTTTTCAATACTACATAACAATGCCAATGATGAGAAACTAACTGTTGCACGCTTGACCAATAGACCAACACGTTATCGAAATGAAGGTGACCTAATAGAAATTAAAAATCAGAACTAAAACTCGAATGCAGCGAGGTTTGAATGCACTACATCAGGCATCAAAATCAGTACATAATTCGCAACAATTTCGCCTGGTGATCTAAGATAGAACGGGAGAGAGAGAGAGAGAGAGAGAGAGAGAGAGAGAGAGAGAGAGAGAGAGAGAGAGAGAGAGAGAGAGAGAAGAGATAGTAAGAGAGTGAGTGAAGAGTGAGATAGAGGGAGTAAGAGATGAAGCAAGAGGCAAATATACAACCGACATATACTTCCACTGATATCATGCTTAAATAAAAACTATTCAATTTCTGACTTTAAGTAAGAAGTATTATTAATTGAATGATAAGGATTTTTCAAGGACGTCTCCGTTGAGGGGAGGAAAGTCAATTAAACCCATTCGACTAAGTAGCTGATATATGTATTTTATACACTAGGGAATAATGATTGACAATAGTAACTCTACACAGATAATCTGTGGGACGATATCAATAATGACTTCAAGCACAAAGCAATGTTGAAGAGAAAAACACTAGTCGAATTCCTTGAAACTATTGACTGCTACATAATTCTAAGTATCCCAGAAGAATGAAAAAAGAATATAAACAACACGTCGGATTTGAATACCACAATACGAAGGTTTTCTTTAAGAACCATCGCTAGTTTTGAAGGAAAATAAAAACAATTATCCTTTCTAATATGGGTAAAATGCCTGAAATTTTGCGTGAGATGACTGGTCGATTACATCAAGCCCCACTGATTGATTCATTCATATTACATCGACCGCGAAAAGAGGAAAGGCAAAGTCGACCTCTGTGGAATTTCGACTCAGAATGTAAAACCGGAAGAAATACCGTTAGGCATTTTGTCTGGCAAGCTAACGTATCTACCTGCTCATCAATACTGAATAATAATAATAGAAATAATAATAATGATAATAATACTAATACTAATAATAATAATAATAATAATAATAATAATAATAATAATAGAAATAATAATAATAATAATAATAATAATAATAATAATAATAATAATAATAATAACAACAACAACAACAACAATAATTATTTCTACTGGTAGCACAAGGCCTCAGATTTGGGTGACGGGATTAGGTCAATTACATCAACCCCAGCATTCAACTTGGGTCGATGTAAGTTATCGACCCCAAAAGCATGAAAGTTAAAGTCAACCGCAGCAGAATTTGAACTCAGAACGTAGCGACGGTCTAAATATCGCTAAGCATTTCTTCCAACGTACTAACGATTCCGCTAGCTCGCTACCTACCCTAACAATTAATTTATTAAATTACGTAGCTGTTGTATGGGAGGTGATGTGTGGGCAAAACGCTGGAGTATATCCAACCAAGATCACACGTCTGACGCCTGAACAACGGAAAAAAAAAACTTGATATTGGCTGGAGTTGATCTCGAAATACAGAGTGAGAGATATACAAGTAAACGAACAGCGCATCTGGTTGAGAACTTCAGAGTTTTCTGCCACACCGTCGCCATTTTTAGCGACTATAACTCTGATAGTGATCAGTTGGCGGTTTAAAGGAATAGTGACAATAAAAGCTTTCGTTTGATTGCTATAGCGAACATCATAGCTGATTGCAGTGATGTGTGATAAAGCTCCTGGGAGCAATGGTAAATATTCTTATATCACACTTATATGAGACTTTCACATTTTCCCCATCTTATATCCCCCACTCTATCTTTCTATTCAATATATGCGCGAAGTATGTGTACATATATCTACGCATGTGCAAAAGTATATAACTATGTATATGCATACATACATGCATGTATGTATATATATATGTCTGTGTGTGTATGTGTGTATTTGTGTTTATACACACAAATACACATACACGTATGTATATATATATATGTATATATATATATATGTGTGTGTGTGTGTGTGTGTGTATGTATGTGTGTATGTGTGTTTGCGTATATGTATATGCGTATATGTGTGTGAATATATATAATATACAATATATAATATAATATATATATATATATATATATATGTATATATATATATATATAATATATATATATATGTATATATATATATATATATATATATATATATATATATGTATATATATATATATATATATATATATATATATATATGTATATATATATATATAGTGTTCATATATATAGTGTATGTCTATACGACTTTTACATATACGTATTGATATATAGATATATAAGTATACATATACAAATTCACATACACAAGTACACGCAGATATACAATCCTACACAAAAATGCGCGCACACACATATATATGTGTGCGTGTAAATGTGT
>NC_043003.1:76515392-76545392 GCF_006345805.1 Octopus sinensis | reverse complement strand
CACACGTAGATGTGTGCATATATATGTGTGTATTGGTGCATATATAAATTATGAGAGTGTACTGAAAAGTTCCTGGCTTTGGATTGCTTTTTGTTGTGCATAGCCGCCCACGATGTTCATTCGAATATCACTTCTAAAATAGTTAGAAATATAAATTCTAAATGATGATCAGTTATGGTATTATTGAACATATTTCTTTCTCAGATTCACACATTGCAGAGCAGTTTAAGCTTTCTAATCCTTGTAGAAAAAAACAAAATAACTCGAAGGTTGCTTCCTAACCACATCGATCTAAGTTCAGTTCGACCGTGTGGCCACTTGAGCAGCTCTCTTCTACTTTAGCCTCGGGCCACCCAAAGCCTTGTGAATGGATTTGGTAGAAGGAAACTGAAAGAAGCCATCGTATATATATATTTGTACGATGTGGAGAATATACCGCCAACTTTGCCCAAACGACCTGAACATAAGCTTCAAGGTTCATCCAAGACTGGGACCACGGGCCATACGTCCCCTGCCCAATTCAAGATCACAGCATACATATACACTACAACATAATTTCTTTTCCTCAACAGGCCCTGCCCTATTTAACATTGTCCCGAAAGAGATCAAAGAGGAACAGGATCCCATCAACTTTAAACGGAATCTGGATAGATTCCTTCAAAGAATACCAGATAAGCCACCCATAATTGGATACAACTCACCCAACAAAAACTCACTACTTGAATGGACCATAAGCAAAACTTGACTTAAACAGGATTCAGATAATCCTATCAGGTGGTGCTATTAAGTTAGACATGGCCTGGACCAATCATTGGTCGAAACACATCTAAGTTTATCTAAGTTTATATATATATATATATATATATATATATATATATATATAATTTATGAACCAACTCTGAAATCGTGTCCGATATGGTAATAACGGGATTTTTTAGAAATTTCTGTCGGCTTTCTTCGAAACGCGTGCTTGTAGTGATGAATTATAATGGTTATTGACGTTGTACCTATTTTCGGCATATTTTGGCATTAGAATTTTTGTCTTTTGCCCTCACTTATAAATTGTTTATAAATTTAACCTTTAAAGGTATTTCTTTAATATGCTGACCATTGGTAGAGTTTTTTCGAAAGATTTTATCCTATATTAGATACATACATACATACACACACACACACACACACACACACACACACACACATATATATATATATATATATATATATATATATATATATATATATATATATATATATATATATATATATATTCGTATGTATATGTATATATATGTATATTGTATATAGTATATATGTATGCGTGTGTATCTTTGTGCGCATGCTTCCCACGACGATCACCACTTGATAACCGGTGTTGGTGTGTTTGCCACTCCGTAACTTAGCGTTTCAGCAATAGAGACTGCTAGAATAAGTTCTAGACTTTAAAAAATAAATCTTGGGATCGATTTATTCAACTAAACCGCGCAAGGCAGTGCCCAGCTATGGCTGCAGTCAAATGATATGAAACAAATAAAAGTTTAAAAAGATAAAATAATGGTTTAGAATTAGCAAGAATTGTGATCACAAGGCAACGCCATGGATCTAAGTGAGGGCTAAGCGAGTTTAAGAAAGCTGATGGGGTGATGCTGGAAACAGTGTTAAAGAAAACGGTAATACCGAGCGTGTTTTTATATATATACGAGGTCTGATAAATAGGTATCCGGACTATTGCTACAGTACCGAGGTTAAGGCTCGCAGAGTGATACATCTTAGCAAAGTTTGAACTTGAACTCTGCTGTGCTTGCGCACTGTTTTAACGTTCTGGCGCATTCTTTTATGTACAGCAGTGGTTGGAAGGGAGGTGTGTAGCGTGTGATCATCGCATTGACCATGATAGTGAATGTTGTCATGGTTATATCTGCTCAGCGGCTTACACAATATTGCAGAAAGTGTACGGAGAGTAGTGAATGAACCGCACACAAGTGTATGATTGGTTCAGTCATTTGCATGATGGCCGAAACAATGTCGATATTGACGAAAGTTCAGGGAGACCCGCAAACAGCAGAACGGAGGAAAAAAAACATTGCAGATGTTCGTGCAGCTTTTAGATTGAGAAATCTACACGTCTCTATTGGCCTCCACGAGACTCTGTCTGTCATTTACGTCTTTACTCTCTCTATATATATTTTTACCACACTTTTATCATACTCTCTTTGTATATGTATATTTCTCACGTAGCTGCTCTCTATTCTCTTTCTTGATATGACATGCTACTACTTTCATTTCATTTAAAACTTCATAGTTTTACTTTCATTTTGTGATAGACATCTTTCACGCAGAAAATACTAGCCTCCAAATCCTGTTTACTGACTGGAAAAATATTATAAAAATTTAAACCTCCGTAACATTTTCTAATATTATTATTTTTTTTTTGAATAGTGAATCACAAAATCGCATTCAGCGACTCATTGTAATTCTCTCCTCTCTATTTGTCGCAATCTCCCTCTTTCCACGTATGTATATTGCTCACACTGAGTGTGTGTTTGTGTATGTGTGTGTTTGTTTGTGTGCGCGTATGTGAGTGTGTGCGTGTGCACGGTATGTCAGTGAGTATGCATGTATATAAGAAATTCCATTAGGTAGATAAAGTCGAAAGCCCCTCATAAGGCAACCGCAGGGAGCAGTGAGATGGAAAAAAATATATATGCACCGAATGGAAAATCAACTTAGTTTATCGATACACGATACATTATAAATTGCCCAAATTGTAGAAGTCTTCCCTGACCAAGAGGCTTGTCTGTCGGAGAAGTCATCGTCTGAGTAAAAAAAAATAAAATAAAATAAAGGCATCCTATTGTAAAAATTGCTCGGGAATAACGGAATACTTAGCAAGGATACATATGAACCATTCCATATCTTATACAACCAAAACTTTAACCGCTTTAACTAAGAACTGAAGAAGAAAAACACTATGTAACCTTTGGATAAAAGTAGGTCCAAGTTACATCATGTCTCAAACAAAGGACGGAACGGTTACGGCTGATTTGCCTTTGATTGTATGATTGCTTGATCAAGCTTGACCTGAGGTTAAACAACAACAGCAACAACAACAACAGTAATTGCAGCAGCAGAAGCATGTAATAGTATTTATTTTAGATTTCTCCATTTCACTTCATATTTTATTTCATGTTTTTTTATTTATATATTGTTTTACTATTCATTAATGGCTGTTTGCTCTTGAAGTAGTGTAGCTATTAACATGTAACTTCATTGATCTTTTAGATAGTCAGCTAACAAATGTAATTAACCGAAAAATTCTAATTAACAATGTTAGGGTAACAGTAATCACTTTTTCGAGACAAAGCTCTTTTTATTTCTTTAATTATATTCTTATTGAAAAAAAAAAACAAACTAAACAAGTAAAAAAATTAAATGTTCATAAAAATCCTTTATTTCTTCTCAACCTTCATTTAGCTGCATCATTTAGAAGGCATCATGACATTATTATTATTATTATTATTATTATTATTATTATTATTATTATTATTGTTGTTGTTGTTGTTGTTGTTATTATTATTATTATTATTATTATTATTATTATTATTATTATTATTATTATTATGATGATGATTATTATTATTATTACTATATTATTATTATTATTATTATTATTACAACAACCATCACTATCACAATTGCCACCACTATTACTACGACTACAACTACTATTGCCGCTGCTCTTGCTGCTGCTTTTCTTACTACCGTCATCATCATCTTCATCTTAATCATCATCATCATCTCGTCGTTGTCGTCACCACTACCACCAAAATCATCATCAATTCTTCTTTCCCCTCCCTTCTTCTTCTTCTTCTTCTTCTTCTTCTTCTTCTTCTTCTTCTTCTCCATCTTCTTTTTCTTCATCATCATCTTCTTCTCCTTCCTCCTTTTCTTTTTCTTCTTCTCCTCCTTCTTCTTCTACACCTCCTCCTTCTCCTGTTTCTTCCATCTCCACTTGTGCCTTCCCCCCCACACTTTAGCCTCCTTATCACCATCATCATTAGCGTCGCCGTAGTTTCTTTTACTGTTTATAATTCAAATGTTATCATTATTGTGTTTGCTTTTAAGATAAAAAATGAAATTGCTAGCCTGGTAATTTTTCAATCTGAGTTCAAATGACGCCGAATCGGCTTAATCTTTCATCCCACATGGAACGATAAGCTTTGCAGAACATTCTATTCCAATCTCCTTCAACCATTTGTCTATATCTTTACTCACATTTCCCACTGCACTAATTATAATAGGCACAACATTTACAGTTTTCATATTCCAAATACTTTCAATTTCAAATTTTGGAGGCTTGTATTTCTTTAATTTTTCATCTTCCTTCTTTACTGCCCTGGAATCAAACGGACATGATGAATCAATTTATAAGCAACTTCGGTTTCTCTTCTCTATGATTATTACATCTGGTTTATTATTTCACATCTGTTTGAAATAATAACTTCACATCTGTTTGAATGGGAAAATTAATAAAGCGGTGAATTAAAAAAAAAACGGTAAAAACCTGTTGAATAGGAGAAAAGGATAAAAATGAAATTCAAACAAAGTATGTTAAGCAGATTGATGAGAAACTTTTGCATAGTCAGTATTGGAAATCCACTGATTCTGGGCCTGTTTGAAAAAATAGCAATTGAAAAAAGAAACAGGGAGCCTTATTATAGCAGCGCAAGTTCAAGCGCTAAAAATATACAACTTCAAAAAATATGTGTATGGGCAGAAAGTATCCGCAAAATGTAGTATGTGTGGAATTGGGGATGAAACAATGGCACATATTATTGCAGAATGTTTCGTGTTAGCTCAGAGAGAATATGAGAAACGGTGGTATGACCAAGTAGTGAAAGTCTTGCACTGGAAACTGAGCGAGAAATGGTGGGTTGAAGCTGGAATTACTTGGTATAATCACCGGGTTGAAAAAGTACTTGGAATATGAGAACTGTAAATGTTGTGGATTAACTGTAATAATATACACAAATAGTTGAATGAGATTGTATTGAAATGACATATACAGCTTCTACAGTAAGTTTGCCTCTTAGGAACAGAAAATCTTAGTAGAAGGATTTTGAGTACATGACATGTTATTGAAAACTTGCGGCTATTTACTATTTGAGTAATAACTCGCTACCTACATAAATTCTACGAAGGTTATCACCAAACCTGAGTTAAGTAGAATAATAACAACAATAATAAGAATATCTTTTTATTAACCACTATAGCTGCAGTAACATTTTGGACGATGCAAAGACAAAAGACATTGGAGATTTACATAAAACTGTATAAAAAAAATAACTATAACAATTGGCAAGGAAAATCTGACAACGAAATTCCTCAATAGGGGTAAACGACATCCAGGAAACTCTACAATTTCCAAGCCACATACACATCAAGAGTAATACAGCAAGCCCTTCTCAATCTTCTTTACTTCTTAGTCTACACACGCCAGTTGAGAGAGGGTTCACTTACACAAGTCATCTTCGCCATATTCTCCCATTTGTCAACAAATTTACTGAGAGCAGGACATGCCTCTTAAGACTCGTTTTAAGAGGCATGTTGAAAATGGAAGTTGAAAGTGTCGATGAGGGCTTTACCGAAGAGGAAAGTATCTGTTTGCAGTCTTTCAGGCAGACACTTTCACGAGAGCTATTAGACAACTGAAAATTCCCTACCCTACCCGGATTAAGGAAAATGGTGGGGTATTCTTCACGATGAAGTCGGCCGTTAAACGGATCCGTACCACAGGTAATGCCAAATCAGTGATGCTCGATCATTATACGAGCGCATTCAGTTTTGTTGCCTTTCGAGCATTTCGAAGGCGCGTAGTTGTTCGAAATGCCATGTGCAGTGTCTATCCCAATACTACTGCCAGACCAGGGAATCTCTTGAAATTATCGGTGTGCTATCAAGCTGGATGTTTGAAGGACGAACGTCCCGTATCATGGAGAACATATCCAAGTGTCCAGTGGTCAGTAATTACATTCCAATTGCATGCTTTAATTTGATATGGAAAATTAACAGAGGAAAAATTGTTGAACAAGTGTATATATATACCTGAAAACAAATAACTTACTGTCTGCTCAGTAGAACATTGTCACGGCTCTGGAGAACAGCAAAAGGTGGAAAATAAGTTGCCACTAGTCTGGGTAGATTTAAAAAAGTGTACGACATTGTATCGCAACCATGTATTCTGAAGTCCTTCAACATATCTAAGATCGTTGAATATGTACAAAATCTAATGAGTGACAACCTGAAAAAATCAACAATTAATTTCAACTGTCCTTCAAGATGACACTCGTCTTCTCTCTTGTTCTCGACCATTGGCTTGAGTCCTCTGATTCGTTAATCATCTGCTCTTTATAGATGAACTTAACCTATTCGCAAAATCAGAAAAAAAGGTGTGATTTCTCTGAGCAAAATGTGTATGTGGCGAGAATGGACATATAGATGGAATTGACCGTTACAAAGTATGTGACAATCACAATGTGCAGAGGAAACAGGAAAACAGCAGTGAAATGATATGACCGAATGGAGAAAGAATGAGAGATCACGATAAAGCAGAGTATAAGTATCTAGGACTACCGGAGTTAAACGATATAATATCGAGAAGGATGAAGGAGCGAGTACAAATATGGGTAGGATTCTGAAGACTAAGCTTAATTTCAGAAAACTCGTGTATGTTATCAACAGCTCGTCTACGGCTTTGTATTTCAGTGCAGCCTTACATGAATGGCGGCTGGAGAAAATTGATTGAAGAACCGAGGCTCAAGGAAATTGTTTTATAAATTCAAATTCTCATTCGCATAGCAATCTGGTGTGCCTTTAAACGAAGCGATACACGGCAGTAAGTAAGTTGTTTAGTGCATCGGGATATGTTGCTGCAGAAAGATGAAAGTTGGATTTTAATTGCTACGCAAGGTGAATTTGCTTCAGTAAGTTAAAAAGTCAATGGAGTTGAAAGAAGAGGAAATTGAAACCAAAGATTCATACGAAGTGAAGTTAGAGAGGGAGGGAGTGGGGCGTGGGAGATCAATGCACCTACATGGGGAGTTTAGAAAGGAAAGTAAGAATGCGAAGATTGACGACGCGTGGACGTAGCTAAGAAGGGAAGAACTAAAAAGGCAAACGAAGTTTTCATATTGTTTGGTTGTACTTTAGGATCAGACCCTGCCGGCCAACCTCATAAAAATGTCTGTCTACAAGATTGCTGCAAGTAAAAGTTTCAGTTTCTGTCGGAATGTTGTAGAGTGTGGCATACATTGTCAGTGTACGTGGGTTGCTTGCACACCTGAACTACAAAGAAATACTACAAAAATAAACGAGTCAATATGTTTAGTGGAATCTCTGTAATCTCTATGGATTAGAAGTACATGAGAAATGGCATGAACACAGGGCAGAGAGAACAATAGTACTAATTACTTTTGGATTTTAAATGTAAATGGACAGAGTGACTGAACACATTAGTGGACAAAGTATCCCACCCCACGCGACTTTCGTCATTGGTATTGTACACCTTTTAACCATAGTGTATCAGCTAAAGAAGATGAAATGATTACCAACTATTCAAAGTTGTGAGTAAAAACTACGTGGAACACAACTAGTAATGCTATTCCTGTTGTGGTAGGACTACTTGGGTGTTCCCAAAAAGACTGACAAAATTCCTTGGTATCCAGTTACCTACAGAAAAATATAAACTTTACAAATAAAATCTTATGAACAAAAATTGTTATACGCACTGTTATACAGCGGGAACTGGAACTGTTCCTAGTCTCGCTGTACATGATACAAATAACGATTTTTTTATCGGTTTGCAGATATAAGCATCGATCAGCAAACAATTTATACTTTCAAGTATAAACAAATCCGGTCGCCTGGTTTGGGCTCAAAAATTCAGGCAATACTTGTTGAGGAGACGCAACATGCCGAAACAACGGTGTTCCAGAATTCCATGCGCTACTGAGCCGAATGTGTTGAAGTCACTGCCATCATAAGAGATATTAGTCTCCTATGACATGCGGTATATCAACCTACATATTTTGCGTCAGAACATTGATGTATTGGGAATAAGTATGCAAATAAGCGAAGAACTTTATAATTTTGACTCAATTTTGAAACGCTAAGACCTGAGCAAGCAAATGTTCTCTGTTGTGCTTCTATATGAAAGAGTCTAGAAAATGTTTGTAATCGCTGACGTAAATCCATTTACAAGAGATTACCCAGAATATGCTCGTCAACATCCAGAGTCGTTTTCAGTCATCGTCGCACATATCCTCCAACATTCCTCTACACATTGCGAGTATTTACTTCAATTGGACACTCTATTCCAGCATGTAGAGTGAAATGACCTGATGGCAACATTCTGTACAGCAAAGACCCAACCTCGTTGTACAACTGATTCAAGACAGCAACTCAGTCAAATTTCATGCATTAGAAATTATACGAGCAATATGATATACCAACAGAAAGTATATACTAGCAATTGGCTGAGAGAATTAAAACGTGACTGTACTCTGGAATATTTCTATATAAACACAGCGATAAATCCGAGCTAATTCGTTGGATATTGAAGCCAAGGGCAAGGGAACAGTAAGTGCCCCGACATCGATCTGTTCTAACTGACAGTGATGTATAACTATAAGGAATGGTGATATTATCCTAATATAAAATCTAGAAATAAGGGAAATCAGAATATGAGAATTGAATATAGATAGAATCATTATAGGTGTAGGTGTGGGTGGCTGGAAAGAAATTTACTTAACTGCAAAATTTGAAATTCTGTTCCATTGTGTAAGTGTCGTCCACGATAGCCCCAGGCCAACCAAATCCATATGAGTGCATTTGGTAGACAGAAACTGAAATAAACATGGCGCAAATTCATGTACATAGATCTTTACTTTTTGTTTTTACTTGTTTCAATTATTGAATTATTGCATATTTATGAGTGTGGGTGTGTATCTATGTATGCGTATGTATGTGTTTGTCCACCACCTTCGCTTGCCAATCGTTATTGGTTTGTTTCAGTCTCCATAACTTAGCGTTTCGGTATAAAAGACAGGTGAAATAGCCACCAGGCTTATAAAAAAATAACAGTCGTGTCAGTTCTTTCGGTCTCAGCGTAGCTAAATTTCAATGACTGAAACAAATAAAATATAAAGTATAACAAACCCCGTTGGCAAATGCATAACTAAAATCCAAGGTTTTACACAGGCACACAATATAGAGAAAATAACACCATAAGGCCTGGCACAAGTATTATGAATTATGACGCACGAATTATGCGATAGAAATCAAAGCGTCCAAACGAAACAATGCATCTACCATACGAACGTAAAACTGTGTTATCTAGTGGAGTAGAAGCACGGAATAAAACAAATTAGTTCAATAAAACATATTAAAACAGATGCCTAAGGGTGAAATAAGATCAAATAAAATCAGAGGGAAAGAAACAGAGAATACCTAGAAAAAACAGAGCACCGGAAACACAAGAGAGCACACCGGAAGCTAAAGAGATCACACAGGAAATAAAAGAGAAACAGAGTCGATATACAACAAAACACTGTTTTGTTTTTATGCTTCGAATAATACCCATTACAATCTGTGAATATAAACGAAGGAATCGGAACAAAAATTATGACAATACTGAAGGATAACTAAGACCAGTTCTATATAAGAAGTAAGCTGGTCGATTACCTGAGGTATTAAAACGTTAAGTTGCTACACAATTTCTGAACAGCTTTAGCGAAATTTATTAGCCTGAATGCAATAAGGAAACTTACCAACAAAGACGAGAGATGATGTCACTGAAAACAGTGGGTTGGACTTGTGAGATTTGTCACCCGATTGGACATGAAACATCGACAACTTAGTCAAATAAATATAACCCTGTCATGCTTGTAAAAGTTAGATGAGGAAACTTAAATAAATGCTTAAAAATAAAACTTAGACAAAATAGAGCAATTGTTTGCCATTTATTACATTTTAACTAGATTTTCAACTTGTGTACAGAGGATGTTTGTTAGAGAATGTAGAAGGAAAATTGTTTTGTTGGCTCACAATGTAGGGCTGACCTGAAGCGCCCGTCACGAGTGTATCGGTGCATTGGGTATTGCTATCTATCTGATATAAATTACGCATGATTTCCTTAATCTTCGTATAGCCACTTCGTTTAAACACACTGATAAACCTCAAGATATATCAACCACAGATATTCAGTCGCCTGTAGGCAAACTTGATACACAATTGAAATATAATGTATCATTCAAGCCCAATTTTAAAATGTGTACTTTAATATAATTGAAACATCTGAATTTGGAAACTGGAGACCGTAAAAAAATTTCAGAATAAAATATGATAATGTACGATGAAAATAACGGCATGTAGGTAAAGGATCGTACCCAACACGCTTAAATAAAATAGGGAAGGAAGAAAGAGATATGAGAATTTGTTTCTATACAAGAATCATAGATTACAGCTTTCCGCTCCCAACCCTCAAATAGAAACTATTACATCATATGTAATATCAACAGCACTGATATGAAAATAGCGTTGAAGACCAACAGACTATATAACTTAAAAGCAATGCTTAAAATTCTTAAGAACCAAAAAGGTTTCAGATATAGAAATATATATCGTTTTCAGAACGTATAAGAATAATCAATGAACAAAAAATAGAAAATAAAAATGAAAAAGAAATGAAGATTAAAATATTACAGCTAAAGCCATTTAGAAAATAAACACAAGATAATATTATTACATAGAAATACATACAAAAAAAAATACAACCGAACCAAGCACTTGTATTTTCACAAATTATTGACCAGCGCAGTTCGAACTAGTTCAATAGAAACAGCAATATGAGGAAGATATAAGAAAAGAATAATTCTAAAGATGAGCATTCTCAATATGATATGTTCCAAAGGTGGAAATTGTTAATAAATCAAAAATCGATAGATCTTTCTTTGGATCAGCGAAAGCATCTATCAAGATAAAATTGATACAAATATAAAGAAAACGCAAAACTGGTTAGTGCAGACTTAGTGGAAATAAAGGCGAACATGAATATCACCCGTTTCAGCTAAGTAATTTATGCAGTAGCTGCAACAGATGACAAAGAAAGTGTGTACTGCTTTCATATATATATATATATATATATATATATATATATATATGTGTGTGTGTGTGTGTGTGTGTGTATGTATGTATATGTATATGTATGTATGTATGTGTGTATGTATGTATGTATCAAATCCCAAGCTCACAACCTGAGAAACATGAAGAAATAAAAAAAAAAATAAATGACTTTTCAATCCACCATGTGATCAATAAAGAAGCCACACAACTGAAATTGAAAGCAAGTCAGACAAATAATACAGAAATATAACATTGAAGAGAAAGTATGCGCAAAATAAAAGATCATAGCTAGAATTCGTCTTTGCGAAAACGATGATTGTTCTTCGAACGAAACAAATATTCGGATTGCAACTAAAAAATGATTTAATGAACTAATTAAAATGAGCGTCAAAAGAAACAATAATTTACAGATCGAAGTATTTCGTGAAGAGCTAGGGGATTTTCAAGCCTGACAAATTTCAGACTATCCTGTAGAGTACCTTATTATGCGTGATGGTTTAACCAGGCCTCCTGCAGAGGCAGCCTAGACTCTAAAAAATCTAAATCCAAGGAAAAGATAAAGCCTCAAATCTCTGATATATTCAACAGGCATGCTTGGAGTAATTGCTATATCGAATAATCTCCAGAAACAATTAGCAACAACAGCTGATAATGCATCAATAACAAAGAAAACCTTATATCCGGAGATAAATAACAACATCTCAACACTGCCGACCCATTAACTGCCTTATTGTAGCTAACAAACTTTTAGTTGCAATAATGATGCAGATAATACATGATTACCCTAGCAAAACACAATTTATTCATGATCATAGGGGATACTGGAAAGAGTCAAATACTCGCAAATGTCAATGCATTCCAAAATGATATTGTGAAAGAAACAAGTGATGGATAGCTTACAGTACAAGTTTTTACGGTGTTTCGGAAACGTAGGATATCAACAAACATGGGTTGAACAACGTAGTAATTAAAACTAAACAGGTAATTAAACATGTCATGTGCAAATGACAAATAATTCAATCAATGTAAAAAAGTGAATGAAGTGCAAACACGAATCCTATCCTACTAATCACAAGAAATGTTCCAAGGCACTTGACTGCCACAGATATTTCAACCAACATTGTAAAGTTAGACTGGGACAGTGCGATTTCAAACTATAATATAAATTATCCGCCTGTTTGAGCGATGCGTCCTTCTGTCGTTCAACGAACAGATCTATACACACATTTCCAGATAGCGTAGTTCCCTGAAACGATTGTTGTACTTAAGAATATTCTTAATGAGAAGCATCATGGTTTAATGTGGAACAGGTCAGTTTAACAGCTTTAAGAATGTAGTCCAGTGAACGTACTTCCGCACTGTTCCACCTACCTGGATACCTTATTAAATATCGACTCAAATCGAGGGTGTGGCAGAAGATACATGGCTACGATGCGGCACTCAGAGCCATCTGAACTGCGACATCGGAATTGCAAAACAAACTAATTCACCACTATGCTATGATGTACAAGTCTGAAGATAAAAATGAAAGTGGAAACAATATTACATACGATGCACAGATTCAGTAGTGTAATTGGCAAAAAATTTGGTTTAGACAATCTTGAAGAGAGGAACATTAATACGAAACACTAATATCATGTTAGATAAAACAACATAAACAGCAGAATTAGAAGAAACATAAAGACTTACAAATACTTAAGAATTAATGAGCAAGACGAGACAAAGTACATACATATATGAAAGAACATTATATGTAAGAATAGTATAGAAGAATTACATTAATATTGAAAACAGAGATAAATAGCAAACACATGGTAATATACAGCTGTTCCAGTAATAAGTTATAGTTATAATATTATCAACTGAAAGCTAAATGAATTAGCGAGACTAGACAAGAAAAGAAGTCGAATAGTAACTGCATTTAGAAAACAGAACCCAAAAGACGACACAGAAAGATTATTTTTACATGAAAAAAAAAATGTTTTCTGTCTTCGAGGAAGCCAATAAATTATAACATAGATGACGCTGAAGTAAACGGCAAATGCAAAGAGGATGGGGAATCAGCAACTTAACGTAATAACAAAATGGGAAAATGGAATTACAAAATGTTAAGACGAGGCTGAGAAATAAGCCACCATATGACCAACACTACACAATACTGAAGGAAGTTGGTAAAGGTAATTCGTTATTAATTGAGAGATGTAGGATTGAAAATTGCGACAGAAGGATACTTGATACAAGAACAAACATTCCTTCTCCAACGAAACTACCAAAGTATTGGAATGATGCAGAATACAAGGTTAGTGTAGAGTATGGATGGTGGAAGCACTCCGTCGGCTACGACGACGAGGGTTGATCCGAATCAACGGAACAGCCTGCTCGTGAAATTAACGTGTAAGTGGCTGAGCACTTCACAGACACGCGTACCCTGAACGTAGTTCTCGGGGATATTCAGCGTGACACAGAGAGTGACAAGGCCGGCCCTTTGAAATACAGGTACAACAGAAACAGGAAGTAAGAGTGAGAGAAAGAGTACAGCAGGGATCACCACCATCCCTGCCGGAGCCTCGTGGAACTTTAGGTGTTTTCGCTCAATAAACACTCACAACGCCCGGTCTGGGAATCGAAACCGCAATCCTATGACCGCGAGTCCGCTGCCCTAACCACTGGGCCATTGCGCCTCCACAGTGTAGAGTATATTGAAATAAAGAATAAATATAATAGTTTTTTTTCGTCTTAGAAAGTCGAAAGCAAGGCGATAAGCCACTTGGTGTAAGGCACTATGAAGAAGGAGAAATGAAGAAGTGGGTAAGAAATGAGATAGAAGGGGGTTCCAAATTCTGGCAATTCGATTGGTTCTCGTAGTCCATTTTGAGCCATAGGAAATCTTAAAGCTTGTATATATGTACGTGCGTATGTATATATCTGTCTGTCTGTTTGTGTATCTATCTGTTTAGCCATCTGTCCGTCTGTCTTTCTAGTTATATTTCTCGTCTCAATACACACACACACACACGCACAAACACACAAACACAACGTAAACACACACACAAGCTCACACCTAGGTATACATACATACATACATAATATATATATATATATATATATATATATATATATATATATATATATATATATATATATATTATATATATATATATATATATATAAACAATTCATAGATAAGGGCAAACGAAAAAATTTCTAATGCCAAATATGCCGAAAAATTGGACATATTGTCCATTAACCATATATTTTCACAATTTTTCCATGGGTATGAGTAAGTATCTCATTTATTTCTTTTGCCACATGTATCACTGACAAAAGGAGGGCTGTTATAAGGTAACCCTGGAATCGGTCCGATATGGTAATAATGGAATTTTTTAGAAATTTCTGTCCACCTTTTTTCGAGTAGCGTGCGTCAATTTTTCGGCATATTTGGCATTAGAAATTTTTTCGTTTGCCCTTATCTATGAATTGTTTATAAATTTAACCTTTAAAGGTATTTTTTAATATGCTGGCCATTGATAAACATTTTTTTGAAAATAATTTTTTTCGAAAAAAGTTTTATCCTACATTATATATATACATGACTGAAGACTGAGGGCTTCGAATGTCCTGTCTGTGTTTGTTGTATCGTCTTCTAAGTGTTATGCGTTCTTGTCACATTTTGTATTTTCTTTTACATATCATAATATATATATATATATATATATATATATGTATATATATATATGATGGACTCTCTCGTCAGTTTCGACGAATGAGCATCTGTCAACTTACATTTTTTTTGTCACTCATAATACTTATATACAATGTGACATTTGTGTCCCGCCAGTTGTACGGTATTGATTGAACGAATGTAAGTCATCAGAAAACCCACACATTTGATTTGATTTATAGAGTGCTGGGTTGTGTACAACCAGCCATACTTTTTGAAAGTGATGAAAGAAAGAACATGGTGCACATATGTGTCACAATTCCAAGAACAATACACCTCAAGATTTATTTTTCAGAAGTTTCCATATGTGTGTGTTTACATATAGATACATGGTCTTGCAGCTGAATTGAGATAATTCTTAAGATTCGTAAACTTAGATACTAAAATACTAAAATAATGGTAGTAGACAGATATAATTTTAGTTTAACATTTACTACAATAGAAACATTTATCACTCAATATGGGTTCCCTTTTGAGCAATTCCTGCCTCCACACGAGAACGAAATACGGTTGCAGCTTTCGCAGCCTGCAACTTTTTAATTTTTTGTGCCGCACGCACGGTGCAGTTCTTCAAACTGTTAACACTCGAGTGTAGTGAAGCATTGCTCCTTGCTTGAAGTACGCCCCATACAAAGTAATCGCGAAGTTTGTGATATGGGCTATAACTGGGCCACATGTTGACACTCACAAAAAATGGCACCTTCTCACCAAGGAAGGCTTGTGTTGCTTTTGGACTATGGCATGGTGCAGAATCCTAGATAAGCATCACATTGTCAAGTCCAAACCTCTCTTCTATCCAAGAGTGTTCTTCAGGATGTCCAGATACTCCTTTGTTCCGTTCTTCAACCCAGACTCAATGACGTGTGGATCTATGACACTTTCATCACTCGCCACGGCTCTAAATACCACCACAGATGTAGGATTCTTAGTTTCAAACGCAGTGGGGACTCAGAAGGGTTGTATGCAATCATTCGAGAATTTCAGCGATTCATTCCAGAGTCCACAGCAAACTACTCCTCCACAAACACGAAGGCTTTTTCCTGAACCTTGATGCTTGATGAATGACAGAAGCTTTGGTCATCTTTCGGCTCCGATAACTTTGACCTTGACTGTTAGGAGGTGACGGTGTCGTCAACCATAGCTAGTCATGCCAAAGTTCCTGTTCACAGCTCTGGCCACCGTGGAAAGGGACACATTGCATTTCTTTGCAACAGTTGTCATGGGTGTAGATAGGTTGGCTACAATCGAGCGTTTGAGACCAGCTAGAAAACTTTGGATTGCACAAGGAATCACTTCGGATGATGTGTCTTGACATTCTTTATAAGCACGATAAGCTGTTGCTTTTGGAAGTTTATTAACATAACGATTTTATCGGAAGTGCGCCGGGCGCGCGCCAAAACAATTACAGTGAGATGATTCTGCTTTTCCATAACATTGTTGGCGAATCAGTTCGCTTTTTAACTAAATAAAGGAGGGTTACATTTTCAAGCAAGCAACGTTTTGTCAAAAATGAAATGTTAAACAAAGTCAACTGCTTAAAATTGGTCTCAGTTTTTCTGCAAGACCCTGTATGTATGTATATATATATATATATATTTAAATTTAATAAGGGTGAAAAACCGAATATTAATTTGATTAATATCAATTTAACACCAGTGGTTTAGCATATTTAAAATCTGAAGTTTCAGAAAAAATTGTATTACATACATATAAAAGTAGGATGACCTGTAAGTGGACATCCATTATGCTAGAAGAAGATCCACTATGGTCTTACCACTAATAAAGGAATGTTCTTCAGAAAAATTCAGCAAACGTCAAAACGTGAGCGATCAAAGCAAATGGAATGATACAAAATATAGATTAATCACAAACCATGGTTTCCTTGTTAATGCTTAGATAATCGTTTATGTTATCATCCGCAAAACTCGTCAGTATGATCATCTTAGCATCCATAATTTGCAGAAGTATAGACGGGACATCCGCATGAGATTGAACATGTATACAGTTCTACCGTTACAAATTGCAGTCACTTTTCAAAAGCCATCGTTATAGCGCTAAGCTACCGGAAATATTTCTGCATAAAATAATTCTCTGCGGTGAATTTTGCTGGTTAGAGAACATAGCTATTTAGATTTAAATTTAAAATAATAAGGGTGAAAAATTTAATATTAATTTGATTAATATCAATTTAAAAACAGTGGTCTAGCATAATTAAAAATCTGCTGGCAAATATTTCGGTTGTTATAAGGGTAAAAATAACCAAACTTTCTGCTGTTTTCACAGCTACACTGCCTGCGAAATTTATTTACTAGTCTTTAACAAATGTATATAAGATTGGCTCTGCCGTCGAAAAGCATGTGTAGCTGCAAAATGACCTGCACCAATTATTTGTTTATAGTGATTAAATGCATTAAATACTGTAAATTGGCTCATTTGCTCCATCAAATCGTCGTTACCCGAATAGATGCACAGTGAACTACACGTCAGGTGTCGAAGTAATCTTAGATCAACATGAGATGAAGTATCTTGCTGAAAAACACAACGTAGACCCCGTTTTAGGAATTGAACCCATTATCTTGCAATCATGTGTGCAATACCCTAATACCTAGGCCGTGCCTCCTAAATTATATATATATATATATATATATATATATATATATATATATATATGTGTATGTGTGTGTGTGTGTGTGTGTGTGTGTGTGTGTGTATGAATGTTGGTGTAATTATGATATGTAATTTAATGTTACGCGCTGCTCGTGTTCCTAGCTTGCAAATATTCCTTTGGCGATAGGATCGAGGAATAAAAACTGGGGAAAAGTGAGACTTTTAAGCGGTGCATAAGGAGGGGCATATATGAATAACATAAAAAAATTACTTACCTACGGAAAAATAATTGATTGTGGTCATATGACTTTTTAAAGCGTAGGCGATATGATTTTGGGGTATGATGTGTGGGCGAAATATAAGGACTACCGGTTAACATGTGGCGTGTTAGTTCGTGCTGAAATTCGATGTGAACGGGATGCGACGGTGTCGAACATGTGGTTCCAAATCTGCTGGAAGTCGATGGGGGACGTTGAGGTGAGATGTGGTGGGAAGTCGATGAGAGCGGTTTTATGTAGGTGCCATGCGGCTTATGTGAGGCAGATGATGTATGAGATGGTGCCGGGAAATTAATTTTGAACATGAATTTGGTGTCGCGTGTGAAATTGGTTTCGGTACTTAATGTGAAAAGTGAACTTGGCAACATAAAGTATGTGGAGTAGCACCGCGAATTCAGCAGTAACAACAGAGTAGTCGGAAAAAAAGATTAAAAAAGAAAAAAATAAATCAATAGACTAGTAAATAAAAGAAGAGGTCACCAGAAGAAGTATGCATATTTCAAAGATAAATTAAAGAAATCTCTAAAAACTAACTGAACAACTGTCTATTTATTCCATAAATGTTTATTCGCCACTTCATTAAAGTTCTTTTATTTTGGTTATACTCAATGGTTTTGTTTGTTATTTTTAACTCTCCTGACTTCCTTGATTGACTACTGCCTCCTCAGGTCTAAGCAATTTGGTTTGCTGAGCTCGCCTAAGGTCTTCTGACCTATCGGATACACACAGTTTGAGCCTGTTGGTGGTTTCGGGAGACCGTGTGTGGCATAGCAATATGTGTGTATCTATCTATCTATCTGTCTATCTATCTATCTATCTATCTATCTATCTATCTATCTATCTATCTATCTATCTACCTATCTATCTATCTATCTCTATGTGTGTGTGTATATATATATATATATATATATATATATATATATATATATATATATATATATATTTATATATATACATATATATATATATATACGTACGTAGATAAACATACATCTATACGTATATATATATATACATGTACATATATACAAACGTATATATATATATACCTGCATCTATACGTATATATATATATGTGTGTGTGGGCACAGGACATCACGAAACGTGTACAACGAAAAAGTACGAAGCACGAGTACATGGAACACAAACTATTCTTTCGAACAACGAAAAACACAGATGGAAAACAAAACAAAGGACATAAAGAACGATCCTTCTGTAACCTAGTCTCGTATTTCAAGCATTTAACAACAATATACGCTTTCGATAAAACAGTTGCTCCCGGAAATCAAATTACATAAAATTTGGGATTTTGCCGAGGGCCAAAATAGGTAACATAAACAGGACAGTGAAAACAAACAGGAAGGGCTGCTAAGCCTAAACGTGGTTGTGGTGGTGAACGCGTAACTCAAAATCCTTGATCCAGCTACAACGGAAAGCAGGAAAGCAAGATGGCCGATAGTTACGTGGAAGCCACGTGAGCAACGGAGAATGAGTGAGGGAGAGAGAGTGACAGAGTAATAGGATAGAATAGTGGGAGAAGGAGGTAAATGAATAAGGGTGAACAGAGAAAAACGAAAGAGTAACATGATTGTATGGAGTGCGCATCAGAAATATTTAGATAAAACTTACTTGGAAGAGGATGCGTGGCGTTTAATCATATAATGATATAAATAACATATATATTGATATATATATATATATATATATATATATATATATATATATATACAAAGAGCAATAAAGATTCAAGTTAATTAAAAAATTTACTTGAATATGGTACCTAACTTAGATGCACCAAAAAAACTATACTGATTTAACAATACAGTAAGTGGGGTGATTATAAGCGAGAAAGAAGCAACAAGAATGGATAGGTTTTAGTACGATCGTTTCATACAAGGACAGGTTTTATTAAAAGTTGCAAGATTACAGCATATAAACGAGTCCCGTACTCATCAGCTAAAATACATGTAAGTTCTCCAGACATCCTAGTGTTTGAGGCTATACTCATGAAGTAATGTAGATAATTAAACAGATTTCTAAAGTTCATTAAGTTCTTAAAGATGATGCATAGTCTTATCACAGACTATGCATCATCTTTAAAGAACTTAATGAACTTTAGAAATCTGTTAATTATCTACATTACTTCATGAGTATAGCCTCAAACACTAGGATGTCTGGAGAACTT
The DNA here is from genome assembly GCF_006345805.1 of Octopus sinensis. Lineage (NCBI taxonomy): Eukaryota > Metazoa > Mollusca > Cephalopoda > Octopoda > Octopodidae > Octopus > Octopus sinensis. The sequence goes on along the minus strand of NC_043003.1, from coordinate 76,525,423 downwards.
ACATGTATTTTAGCTGATGAGTACGGGACTCGTTTATATGCTGTAATCTTTGCAACTTTAATAAAACCTGTCCTTGTATGAAACGATCGTACTAAAAACCTATCCATTCTTGTTGCTTCTTTCTCGCTTATATATATAATATATATATATATTATATATATATATATATATATATATATATTATATATATATATATATATATATATATTATATATATATATATATGTATATATATTATAAATAATTAAATGGGTGGAAGCTTTACAGGTGAGTGTGTTAAATAATGAAGCACTAAAAGAGAATGATCCTCCCCAGACACAACAAAATATGCTTCAACACACGAACTCACATAAAAAAATCTTGCAAACCAAATCCGAAGAGGAAATATTTATACACATATATATATACACATACACATACGCACATATACTTGCATATATCTGTGAGTGCGTTCATATATATGCTTTTATGTAAGTAGTTGACAAAGAATTGTGGTTGGTATGATTGTGTAAGACAATACTAAAAATAGTCTATCGAAACAATGAAAAATACCGAAAATGGTAGTGTATTTGCGTAAGATAGCGTGAACAACACTTTTTGCCTAGTCAAAGAGAATGCAGGATTGGACTGAAGATTGATGGTTAATATAAACAGGCACAGTCTATCATGTAGAGATTATTTACGTAAGTTGAAAATAAATTGTGCTTAACAGACAACATTTAGAACGTCATTCTCGAATTACGGAAAATGTCGTGTAATGAAGAAAAGTTTCAGCGTGATAATCTATCACACCTCACTGATAATTTGAATTAATTCCTATACGTTTTTTACTATCTCTGTAGCAATTATTTCTACTCTAGGCATAAGGCATGGAATTTGGTGGGAGGGACTAGTCGATTTTACTGACTTCAGTACTTGACAGATACTTATGTTATCGACTCCGACAGGATGAAAGGCGAAGTCTACCGCGGCGGAATTTGAACTCAGAACGTAAAGCTGGAATAAATGGTACTTAGAATCTTGTTCGTCGCGTTAACGACTCTACTCGCTCGTTGCCTTCCATTTTCTCTGTAGCAATGGGTATTAATTTATCTCTAACACTTGTGCCAGTTTTCCTTTTGACCGTGCGTATTTTTAAAATTTTATTTTGAAAATTATGATACGAATGTGATTTACCAACAATTCAATGAAGAGGTTAAATCTTGGATTTTGATAACCAGTGTTTTATATTTTGAGTAGTTTTACATCCGTAGAAGGATGATTTCTCATTATGTTCTCATTACGTTGTGCTGCCTCTAACTCGGGATCGATAATGAAGTCGACACTACTTTAATGTGAACACAAAATACTTTGATATAATCTCCTGCTTGTTCTACCTTTTCCTATGCAGCACTGCTGACGTATTTACCAGCTTTCCTTGCACAATTTTATGCGGGTAAATTCTTTGGAAATATCTCTAGGAACCCTGGATTTTATCGAAATACATTGAAATAAAGTGAACGTTAAAAATGTATGGTCGCTAATTTTAGGCACTTCACATCTAGAGAAAACCAGGTGGAAATTTAAAGATAAAGATCGAAATATAAATATTTCATGTACTAAAATAAGTAAATCTTGATGAAATTTGCTAATCTTTCCTGGAAATTATGAATATATAATAAAGTGATTTGAGAATATATGTTAACGTAAGAGAAAATATAATATAGTGAGTAGGAAGAGAAAAACGAAAGAATTTATGGCAAAGAAGAAAAATAAGGTACATAAACTATGATACGAATTACTTAGGTGCAGAATAAACGATGAACTAATATGACGGAAAATACCGGAGAAAGAAAAGTTGAGGAATATATATGTCTTACACAATACATGAAACAGACATACGCTTAATAGATACAAGTTTTGGCACAATGCCAACAGTTTTGAGAGGAAAAAGCCAAGTCCATTACATCGACTATAGTTCTTAACTGGTACTTTATTTCATTGACTCTGAAGGGTGAAAGGTAAATCTGATGTCGGTGACTTTTGAATGCTGACTACACAGCAGGAAGAAATGCCTCTAGGCGTTTGACCGACGTGGTAACGTTTCTACCACGTTGCCCATTAGATGCAAACCTAATGGAAAATTATATTTCAGTAATACGTAATTTTCACAATAATTTCCAAACTTTCATTTGTCTTCACTATGTAATTTCATTCAGTGATGTATTTTCTACATCATAACAGAACGTTTAAAGAATTTGGTGATTCATTTTAAAACAACTACATATAATAAAGAAAACGTGTGTGAAGAATATTAAATGACAAGAATAGAAGCCGTATTTCAAGATGATTAGAGTACTTGATAAGATTTATGTCTTTACCATCTTCAGAAATGAGAAAGAACACATGAAGTAATAAGATCCATCTTTTGAAATACCTTCATTTAGCATGCATCACAAGAAAACAAACCTTCACCACCGTTTTGAACAACCAGCAACATGCACTTGATGGCTCTTTCCTCTTCTTACAGGAGGTACGATAATGAATCTTCACTAATAACCAGCTCATTACTTATTAACTACTGTTCAAATTGTTGTCCAATTGTATGTTGAGACAATTACATAGTAGTTATTCTGCTATATCCATAATTTAATTCTTGTACATCTCACGTGGACACAAGTGTCACATAGCATAACAAACGATATGATGCTTATTAACAAGCTAATAGAGATTTGAATATCAAGACATAAAAGTAACCCAACGATACACATATTAGCAAGTGTGTATATGTTGACACACGCACGCAAAATCATTCATAAATGCACACATATATAAGCATACATACATGCACAGATATATATAATAAGGACTTATGTATTTGTTTGGGATTTATCTAAGTCATGCTGCGTGATTAATCAGAGACAATAAGGAGCTAAAAGTAAGCAAGAATATCTTACTTAAACAACGCCGAAAGCGCTAACATCGTGGAGATTTGAACACGGAACATAAAAATAACGTGACTAAATAGCAGAACACACAAGGTCCGATACATTCCAAGTTCTACCCCTCTACCATTCTCCAATGTCATATAAATACATAAATGAATTTGCTAATTTTTGTCTACCGATCATTAATTCCTTGCATGTTAGCTGTCCGCTCGTAAACGTTCAATGAGAAATAGGCTAACGAGTTAATTCTCATTTAATATGTTAGTTTGCTACTTTATTCCATCTTATAGCAATTAGCTATCGGTGTGAAAGCTAATTCCTCCAATAATTAAACCATTAAATCACGTGCAATTACCAGTTTCAAATGAAATGTGCAAGCCATTTGATGGGTGTTTCGTAGTTGCGTTAATTTCTATTCTAAAAGTCCTTATGCTCCATTTTAAAGCCATTTGATTATGTTATGTCGATAACTTACCACAGTTCTGAGGCCATGAAACCTGATATTGTTAACGAAAGTAGGAATGGGAATTTGTGATGTTGCTCCATTTCCCAAGAGAAACAAAAATATAACTTATGCAAATTACTATTGATTTACAATGTAGATTGACCGAGTCGCAATTTTCCATTGCAGATGGAAAATTACAACTGACAGCTAATGGCATTGTTAGCACAGATAACCTATATAACAACGTCAACCAATCGGATCAATAGAACCATACATTCAATAACATATCATATGAATGCTATGAGTGACAAAAAACAAAACAGTTCCCAGGGTGTCCAAGAGTCCATAAGGATTGGAACAGTAACCAGCTGTCATGAAGTCACGTTGTACAATATGTCTGCTCCTAGATGCCAAACTGTAACATTTGACATTTCCAAATTTCTTGATATTCATATGTAACTACTTGAGGAATTGACTGTCATAGATTTTAAGTTCAGTTTCTGTTCCAGTTAGAAAATTGGAAAGCTTTTAGTTATAAGCACAACATATAACCTGTAATCTAGTCTTTTGTCATTGTTTCATCAATAACTAAATTAACTTGATCTAAAAAGCATCTGCAACGTCTGCTGCCGAGATATTTTAACAAACTTGGATTGGCCTTCTACAGTTTACCTAAACCGTTAATCTCTGTAATACACATTCAACTAAATAAATATATCCAGAATAGAACTTTAATCCACTCCACCTTTTACACGTAAGCATCAGCCTATTTCAATCTGGACATCAAAGATGCTGCACAATCATTGGCGCGTCCGACATTTTTCTTACCGGAAATTTTTCCGGTTCCCTCTATTCTAGTTTCACATGCTGCAATTGTCAACTTTACCTTTCATCTATTGAGGCTTGATAAAATCATATCCCAGTCAAATACTGAGATCAATGTACTTGACTAAACCCGTCCAGCTACTGTATTAATACATCGGTATAACTTCGCTACATATCTGTGAACATTTTCAAAACTGCTTCCACATTTTCAGTAATAACCGCTTTAGTGTTTCGGCATTTCTATCGAGAACAAGTTGCAGGTAAACTTTCTTTTCTATATTATCATAAAGTCCGATAACCCACAATTCCTTCACCAATTTTTTTCATACACTTGGACTATATGGTTTGGGCCACCTAATTTTTCGAGTATTTTTCATCGATTTCTGTGTAAGTATCGTACTGCAGTATTTATACCACTGAATGACTGTGTCTCTACTAATATTATTTATGGATATACAACCGGTTCATTGTCAGTTCAGAGATGAAGTCGAATATAATATGGAATAGTGAACACACCGTCAAGTAACTGCCTTCAATAAAGTTATCCTCTCGTGTTTTTAAAATTGCGGCAATACCAAACATCTCCGTCTATTGCACTCTAGAATGGCTGTATCGGCATTTGACAGCGGCAAACACAATATTTCTTTTCTGCCATTAAATTATTTTCCTTAAAAATATGGAAAAATAAGTACCTTGCAATTGGTTCCACAAATCAACTCTTGGCGAAGGCCTTTTGAAAGAATAAATAATATTAAAATTTGTTGCTTCCAACTTTCAGATGAAATGCATACTTCCAAATTTGAGTTCAATTGTGATATTCTCTTGATTTATCTGAGGATGAAGGGATAATTTAAGTGTATATCAGGACTAGTTACAAAATATATTATAGAACACATTGCGGGGGTTTATCCACAGTGATTTAAAGAAGGTATGTAAAAGATGATTTATGTTACTAGTAAACTTTTCTGCTTGTGAATATTCTTTCTCTCTCTTTCTCTCTCTCTCTTTCTCACTCTCTCTCACTCTCTCTCTCTCTCACTCTCTCTCTCTCTCTCTCTCTCTCAGTCTCTCTCATTCTCACACACACACATATACACACGTGGACTCGTTTGGTGCGGATCAAATAAAATGTGCTCTTGCGCGAAATTATAGTTCAACTTTTCAAATTTTATTTTGAGAGGAACAAAAGGACACAAATGTCCATATTTTAAAACGTTGATTAGATTATTTTTCGAAAAGAATTTCAAATTTGGAATTGGAGTAAAGGACCGATGGGTTAAAAATTTAAGCTACAAACATTTTTATTTTGCTTCATCGTATGAGATAATATTTGTAGAACACAAATTCGCAAAAAAAAATTCTGAAAATACTTAATTCTAAAAATGTTATGACCAGTTACATGGCGTGCTTTGATCCATAAACCATATTAGGCCGTGCGCATGCACGGATTTTGTTAACGTTTTGAATTCGGATTTCAAAGGATTTCAAAATTATCTTGAAGTTATAAATAGGAACAAATGGCAGATGCGGACTATCTGTATTTTAAGACTATGATTAAAAATAAAATCGAAAAAGAAAGTCGAAATATCAGGCTGTATGTGCAGGGATGAGGGGAAAAATTGCATAATCGCACGAGATAGAATGCACAGAACATAAATTCGTACAAGTTTTCTGAAAATACAAGAAAATCGAAACTTGTAACCGAGTTTGCTTTTCGGTGTGTGTGTGTGTGTGTGTGTGTTTGTGCGCGTGATGTGAGCATTATTTACATTTTAATAATTATTAAAATCTGTACATATATGTACATATATGTACATAATTAATTGTGGCATTTACTCTATATTTAGCAGAACTTTTTCAATGTTCCTGATTTTTCGCACAGATTATACTGAAATATTCATTGAGACATATTTCTAAATGATATATAACTTTCAGTTATCTATTTTATAAATATGTGATAGAAAAAGTTCTAATGTATAAAATCGACCTGATACCTCCATCACATAGTATACACACACACACACACACACACTCACACAAGCATATATATATATATATATATATATATATATATATATATATATATATATATTTAATAAAAGGAATTCCAACCTTGTCTGATTTTCACGTTTTATTTATAATCTTATAATGATACAAGATAATATAATAAAATAAAATAAAATAATATAATAAAATAATAGATAGATAGATAGATAGACAGATAAAAAGATAGATAGATTGATCGATAGATAAATAGCTAGCTAGCTAGATTTTCGTTACAGGCATTTGTGTGTTCATATGATGAATAGATCTGAAGGAAAAAATATCTCCACTCGACCGCTCTTTAATTGAATTTTTGGTTGTATTAGTTGCTTTTATGAGCATCTATATGCATAAAAAAATATATCAATAAACATAAATACACCCTACCAATATATACATACATACTGGCAGTGCTCCAGCATGACCACCGATTTCCGACTGAAACGTATAGAAGCATATAAGACGATATACGCACGCACCTAAGCACACACAGACATACCACCCTACACATATATTTATGAGAGTGTGGATATATGTATGCGTGAGTGTGCGTTTGAGTGTGTGCATATGGAACTCGGAGAGGATTTCCAAATAGGAGAGGGCAAATACCGAGTTTGGATCCAAGTGGCTGAGTATTCTAAAGACATGCATACCTATAATGTGAAACATAAATAGAACCAAACTAAAAAAATGGAATATTATTAGACCTTTGAATTGCAGGTCCAATCTAACCGACAGATGTCTAAAATGATGCCACCAAAAGATATGGATGGGATGCTTTAGAAAACTACAGCCGCCCAAAATACTACAACGTAAACGTGAATACATTACCTCATGATTGTGATGTGAACTGAAACACCCGGTTATTAGATCGCTAGCCACTTCACATTCTTAATTTCTCTCCTTGTTTCTTTCTATGTTCCTTTCTGTGGAAGAGCGTAGGCTCGAAACGTTAAAGACTTTTTTTTACTTCCCGAGCGTTATACTAATACATCTGTTTGTTGTCTACACGACCCGTCTTCGTCTATTGTATTTTTGCGAATTTCCCACCTCTCTCTCTCTCTCTCTCTATATATATATATATATATATATATATATATATATATATATAAATACACCAGTGAGTGAAAAGTACGTAAACACATAAATAGAGAAAAGTACGGGACAAAATAACAAAAAGAAGTCTAACCCCTCCGTAGTTGAGAGACAAGTACGGGACAAGATATGTGTATGTATGTATGTATGTATGTATGTGTGTGTGTATGTATGTATGTATGTATGTACAAAAAATATGCAGAACACTGATCCAGATGAATACACGAAAAACAGGATGTATTATTTTGACGCTAATGAAGAATGGAGGAAGTTTTTGCGCTTTCGAGTCTACGCTCTTCTAAAAATCATACATGTCACACGTTAGCGAATATGATCCGGTAGTATATGCCATACTTTCGCTAATTGTTTCAGCTGTCTTTAGTAATCCTCTTGGCCATCTATCTAGTGGAACATCGACAATATGACACTGGTGTCAGAGACAGTGCTTCAGTATATTCTTTTCTACTCTAGGCACAAAACCCGAAATTTTGGGAGAGAAGGCCAGTCGATTAGATCGACTCCAGTATGCAACTGTTGCTTAATTTATCTACCCCGAAAGGATTAAAAGCAAAGTCGACCTCGGCAGAATTTGAACTCAGAACATGAGGACAGACGAAATACATATTTCTATATTTTTACTTCCCACAAGGGGCTACACATCGAGGGAACAAACAAGAACAGACAAACGGATTAGGTTGATTACATTGACCCCAGTGCGTAACTGGTACTTATTTCACCGACCCTGAAAGGATGAACTTCAAAGTCAACCTCGGCGGAATTTGAACTCAGAACGTAGCGTCAGACGAAATATCTATTTCTTTACTACCCACAAGGGGCTAAACAAAGAGAGGACAAACAAGGACAAACAAACGGATTAAGTCGATCATATCGACCCCAGTGCGTAACTGGTACTTATTTAATCGACCCCGAAACGATGAAAGGCAAAGTCGTCCTCGGCGGAATTTGAACTCAGAATGTAACCGCAGACGAAATACTGCTGAGCATTTCGCCCAGCGTGCTAACGTTTCTGCCAGCTTGCCGCCTTACTGCTTCAGTATATTGGAGCAAGGTGAAATAAAGTGCCTTACTCAAGGACATAACGATTCGTTGTTCCAAGAATCGAACGCATGATTTAAAATAATGTACCCAATGTTCTAACCGATACTATACATCTCACCACACACACACACACACAGATCTATACGTACAGATGAGTGTGTAGGTATACACATGCACACACACGAACGCATATGCATATACACATTAACAACAACAGCATTCTATTTGAATTAATAATGATTGCAGGTTTCACTTTGTAACTGCAACTTTCGCTAGTGATTAAAAATATTTTTCAAATGGCTTCAATCAGAAATTGGAAGCGGAATAGCGGATATGGACGTCTGGTAACTTATTTCTTCCACAACACTGCTCGCCGCATCATTCCAATAATTTGATATTGATTAGATTTTGATTAGTACCTGCTAGAGAGTTAGCCAGAATAGCCAAAGCTGTAGCGAGTTGAGTAAAATACATAATTATTCAGTTTGTCTTCATTGTATTTAGTGTCAAAAATCCTGTTAGATGTACTATGTATCTTTTCAATTCAGAGCAGGTGGGGGTCTACGAGTTGAGTCATCTGTTGTCGATCATCTTGCATGAGAGGAAGAGAGAGAGAGAGAGAGAGAGAGAGAGAGAGAGAGAGAGAGAGAAAGAGAAAGAGATAGAGAGAGAGGGAGAAAGAGGGAGAGAGAGCAGATATGTCACTACATATTCTTAAAAATGACACTTTGGAGAAAGTTGTCCAGAATGGGCTATGTATAGAAATCTAGATAAACATCGCAAACTGTCATTTCAACTCTGATGGTATCTCATTCCGGACAACAAATAAGAACAGCATTAGACGATTTAGTTCGGCTTTCAGCATGTGGTCATATGCAGCAGTGAGAATAGAGTAATGCTACCTACTTTTCGAACTGTCAACTAGTAAATATTTAATACATACAACGGTACGGATGAGTTATGATAATTTATCCGTAGTGCCATCCTGTGTCATTTAGCTATATGTACGGAAGGCTCTAAAGAGACATTCACTTTCACGTGGTCTTGATGATACTATTCAAAGTAGTAGAGTACTGGCTGTATGGCATTTTGTCATATCATCTTATATTCTGTAGTTGCTGTTGAGATTAACATTCGAATACCAGTTATACTCCCCCTTTTTCTTGTCTGGAAAATGTGTGGCTGTGTTTCTCATATTAGATAATACTATTTTAATGCTGGTTTGGCAGAAACCTCTCGGTGCCGCGCTACATCCATGGAGGATTTTTAGGCTTTCATAGTATGCAACTGGCGAAGCCATTGACTTTTACATTGGTTTCGAGGCCTGCGATATGAAATTGCTAATCGATGAATTATGGCGAACCGTAAAGCAGTCAAGAGTTGTGGCGACCATAGTGTCTATTGTATTTTATTTGGTCGGTCTGCAATATTGACGCATACATTGTGGACAATGTTGCCAATCCTCTTGATCTACTAAACACAAGGTAAGTGCAAATAACATTATTTGGCCACATTTGATATCAAAAACGTTATAAGGGGTGCCGTTCTGATACAACAATGGCGAGACATTGAGTCGTAACAAACTGATTACTTAATATAGGGAAGGGTACGTGTCAAGAAAATCAGCAGTGTCCTAA
>NC_043003.1:76500392-76510392 GCF_006345805.1 Octopus sinensis | reverse complement strand
CTGAACTTTGGGAGGTAGGTGACTAGTCGATTACATCGACTCCAGTGTTCAACTGGTACTTATTTTATCGATTCGAAAGGCAAAATCGACCTCGGCGGACTTTGAACTCAGAATGTGAGGACGGGCGAAATAGTGCTATGTGCTAACGATTCTGCCAGCTCGATCAAAAACAACAACGGAAACAATGACAAAAAGTACAGATACATGAATAACAGCAGAAATCAATCGATGTTCTTGAAGGCAACAACAGTTAAATCCTTTTGAAATTCAACTTAAATAATGGGAATACTTGTTGGGTCATTTCAACTTAGAATATCTGGGATAAAACTAGGATGATAATTATTTTGATTAAAGATGGAGTACAAGACGACTGACCTAGGGCTAAAGAACAACATTATTATTAAAGGTGGCGAGCTGGCAGAAACGTTAGCACGCCGTCAAAATCCTTAGCGGTATTTCGTCTGTCGTTACGTTCTGAGTTCAAATTCCGCCGAGTTCCACTTTGCCTTTCATCCTTTCGAGGTTGATAAATAAGTACCAGTTCGTACTGGGGTCGATGTAATCGACTTAATCCGTTTGTCTGTCCTTGTTTGTCCTCTCTGTGTTTAGCCCCTTGTGGTTAGTAAAGAAATAGGTATTTCGTCTGTCTTTATGTTCTGAGTTCAAATTCCGCCGAGGTTCAAATTTCGCCGAGGTTCAAATTTCGCCGAGGTTCAAATTTCAGAGTCGATAAATTAAGTACCAGTTGCGTACTGGGATGATCTAATCGATTGACCCCTTCCCAAAAATTTCGGGCCTTGTGGCTAGAGAAGGAAAGAATAATATACCGTTTTCATTATTCATTCTAATGAAATCCTGTTCCCCACATATCAATCTATTACCTTCATTCTAAATACATTCGTATAACAAACATCTAAATAAGTTAGTAAGAGAGTTAGAAGGGAAAATTGACGATAATAAGAAATCATTAAAAAAAAACAGACACCAGTGTAGCAACTCTAAGTTCAGATTTTACATCGCATTTCAGTCATCACTATTGTTTCTGTTTCCAAGTTTGTTTTTCATACTCGTACCACCCTTGATCAAGTAAATGTATAATCAAAGCTACGAATTATAACAGCGTTTTATTGTTTTAGCTTATTCTATTTTCAAGACAGAAGTGTATGACACGGAAGACTATTGTTTCTAGCTGGCGAAATGTCCACAAAATATCCACCTCGAACAACTGTACATATCTTAGAATACGCAATATTTTAAAGAATATACAGCGTTGCTTTCATAAAATGTGCAGAAAACAATCAACAACAAATATTGTAATTGATTAATTGATACTACCCAAAATAGCGTTTATTCTCCACTTCAGCTGAAGTGAGACCTAAAGTAAACCATGTTTTCGCAGCATGCAAAACTGATTTTGTCATTGACAAGTCACTGCGTGTAGCGAGCACACACACACACACACACACACACACACACACACACACACACACACACACACACACACACACACACACACACACACACACACACACGTATCCGTTTATATATATATATCCAGCAAGTAAAGCTTCTAGTTAGAATATCTCTATCAGAAATGAAAGTAGCGGCTATAGTGAGAAGTAATGTTTACTTCCACTCCAACATGGTTGTCCCGCAGGGATCGACGTTACTACCGCTTTTCACTCCAGGAGCTGTTATCGATGCAATCTGCACCCGATATATGTATATATATATATATATTATATATATATATGTATATATATTATATATATATATATATATATATATATATATTGCAAGCGGGGGAGTGAACCCCCTACCGTCTTCCAACGACGACGACGGGTCCATCAGACCATCCGGTCTTGAGACATGTGTTCTCATTCTTAGTGGTGGGATTCAGCATTGTAAATATTCTCATACTTAGATTATATATCGAGTGCAGATTGCATCAATAACTAGCTGGGGGGAGGCTTCCCCCTGGGGTTAAAAACGGTAGTAAGATCGATTGCTATGGAACAGCCGTCCTGAAGTGGCATTAAAAATTACTTCTCCATATAATTACTAATTTCATCTTTTATAGAGATTTACGAACTAGCTGCTTTGCTTGTTGCAATATTAGACTTGTTGTCACTTATTTTTCTATTCATTCCGAGCTGGAGCAATTTGTGCCACCTCTTAGGACGGGTGTCCACCACCAAAAAGAGTACAAATAGCTCGAAACCTAGTGTTCTAGTGGTCCCGTCTTCGTAGCTGGAAGGTGGTAGAGATATGCCACTCTACTTTTAATATACATCGGGTGCAGATTGCTTCGAAAACCCTGCTGGAGGAGGCTTCATCCTGGGGTTAGGAATAGTACTAACGTTGATTCGTACGGAACATCCATATTGAAATGGCGATAACCATTACTTTTCACACACACACACACACACACACACACACACACACACACACACATATATATATATATATATATATATATATATATACATACATAATTACATAGGTAGATAGAAACATAAATACATACAAACATACATATCCTTAATTCATGGCGAGGCTTCATAACCTGTTACCTGGCTAGGGGTAAAAATATAACATTAGTATCAAAGGCTTTCAACAAATCAAAGCAGTCATTCCTACTTCTCTCCTCCAAATTTTATGTTAACTGCCACAGCACCTGCATTGCACACGCTTTCCAATACCTTACATTTTCCCCCATCTTGTGTTATCGCAGTGCAGTCATACAGGTAGCTCACTGTGACTAATTTATTTGCTCGAATCAGTTAACCCAGTCATTGATGAATCATGTAAACTTTTGCGGCTGATAATCTTCCACCTACTAGCTTTCCTTCAATGCCGGTTTTCCATTCACTTTCTTGAAGCATGTGTGTACATTGTCGTGGTCAATATTGTCATCTCCGTGAAAAACCCGCAACCTTCTATGAGTGTCGGATAGCCTGCACAACTACGTGGCCAAGAATTAAATGACGGGAGATTGCTTCCCTATGAAACCCGTTGCATAGTAGTACAATGACGATCAAAAATTGGAGTTATTACAGAGGCAGTATTGTGCTACCGATATTTGTAATTTTAGCAACCGATGTCAGTTATAAAAAAATTCTACCCACTTTCGTTTTATAGGCCTCGTGTTTGTGAGTGCGCATATGAGTGTGTGTCTATGTTTGTGCATACACGTGCGCTTGTTGATTGATATTCATTGATGCACACATAGAAATATCAATACATTATACATGTTTATTAGGAGGCGACTTAGCACAATCGCTAGTGTAGTCGACAAAATTCTTAGCAGCATTTCGTCCATCTTTACCTTCTGAATTCAAATTCTACCCAGGTGGAATTTGGCCTTGATTCTTCCGGGGTCTATAATGTAAATGCTATTTTAGCACTGGGGTCGGTCTAATCGACTAGTGCTATCCTCCAAAGTTTCTGTATCCATGCATTAATGCATGCGCATGTGTGAATTATATATATATATATATATATATATATATATATATATATATATATATATATATATCCAATTAAGGACTGAACACGAAAAGTGGACAGTCAACATGCTAGATATAGACGTCAAATCGCCATTCTCCACAAAAAGTCTATGTTCTCAGATCAAACTCAAACACAAAACCAAAACAATAAACAAGTGAAAAATATACGAAATAAATATTTACCCATGTACTAAATTTAGTTTCGGCTGTTATTTTCCGCAAGGAAAAGTGCAGCCATCATCAGCATGGTCCCATATAAAATGTAATTTGCTGTACTAAATGCCAACACGATACCGAAATATCGCGTGCATGGAGTACGGCCTATTACATTTGAAATATATATTTCAAATGTCTCTAATTTTGGCGCGATGAGACCCGAGAAAACTAGCCTGCAGCTAATAGTTAGCAGCAGTTAATTTATCGGTTACAGAACAAATATTTATATAAAATTAAATTTAGGGTAAAAATTGATATTTATCAATTAGAACCAGTGGTCTAGCATATTAAAGAAAGAATCCGAAGATTAAAATATCTATATATACCAATTAAGGACTGAACACGAAAAGTGGACAGTCAACATGCTAGATATAGACGTCAAATCGCCATTCTCCACAAAAAGTCTATGTTCTCATGTTCTCATATATATATAATTTTATATTTATATATATATATATATATATATATATGTGTGTGTGTGTGTGTGTGTGTGTGTTTATATATTTATATATACAGTAATCCCTATAAAGTTAACCTATAAAGGTTCACCTCTCGCAGTTCACCTCTCGCGGTTTATTTTTTAAGCTTACGTCGATTCCCTTATGCTGTTGCTTTGCAGTTATAATAAAATAAATATATACAAATTATGAAAATAATAAAAAAATATACAGTGCAGTACTGTTTCTCCTTCGCAGGATATTTTGGAACATAACACCCCCGGATCGAGGGATTACTGTATATATACATACACACATGTATCCTATTCGCCGGGGTCTTGGTGTGAGATAATGTCTGTTCTCGATAGGGGAGGAAGAAAAGGACCGACCCGTTGTAGATGTGGCGCTTATTCTTCCTGGAGACAAAGCAATGGCGCCCAAGGAGCGCCTAAGGGGTTTCGATAGGGATTACAGGACACCGAGGCCCATACCACAGCTACAGTTGATCAGATGGTTCTATCACGTTTCCAACGAACAACTGCGTGCTCACGCATCACTCTGCACTCTCCAACTCTTAGTGTTCTACTGCTTGCACTTGTACGGACATGCCCTCTACCTGCCTTTAGATCATTCTACCAGGGCCTCTCGTTTGACGCAGCAGCTCCGTCGAACGGGGTGGAAGAAGTCGCGTGGCAGGCCCAGCACCAGATGGCTGGATGTGAAATAGGAAGATCTCCAGAGGTTCAACTTCATCTTAGAGGATGCTGAGGATCTGCACGGGGCCGTCAGCAATAGGGAGTACTAGAGGGTCTGGTCCCCTCTACACACAATGACGCCTCTGGGATCACAAACGTGGGATGACCCCAGCCCCACGAATCATGAGTATGAAGCAAGCATGCACCTCCTCACACAGAGGTTAATAGGTAGAAAGGCAAATAGATATATGTGGCCAGTGTTCCATTATTGGTGAGTCTGTGTCTGATGTATAAATTTGCACGTTTATGAATAGTAACATCCAAAAACATAGTGTTTGTGAGTATATCGTCTATCAAAAGTTTCTCGAAAAATAGAACGAAAGAGATAGATAGCGAGATAGAGAGATACATAAAGACAGATAGAGAGATACATAGATAGATAGATAGATAAAGAGGGAGAGAAAGAGAGTGAGACTGATAGATACATTTGTCTGTCATAGTGTTGATCCAGGAGGAAAAGTTTAATGATGTAACACTGTAGTTCTGTTGTTTATAGCAAACCTCCTTAAACTAATAAGGGCCCACAACGTATTAACACGTCACAAAAGTTCATAGTGAGATATTGCTATCCGCCCGCCAAAGGGGAGCGATAAAAGCATTTTATTATTATTAAATGTCCTAATCCGATGCTTGGATTATTCTTCCGTAACGGATAGCTTTCACGCTAAGTGCTACTTCTGTTGGTTTTAAGAGATTATTGAATGCATTCAGCATCATTAAAAGCTTTTGGAAATATTTCGACTTCTAACTTAGGCACTTGATCAGAAATTTATATGGAAAAGGAATCATATTTATGTGACGTTCCTGTCTCGGGGGTATTATCTATTTAATTGATGCGAAATGGTTTCCAGCGGGAACTTAAATCGCGAGTTACTCCACATGTCGATTTTCAACATAAATAGCTCTGCAGCGTTTACCTCTTTATGTAAATATAATTTGTTTTACTTTGCTTGAAAGTATTGTTTTTAAGTAGTTGCTTTTATCTCTTTTTTATGGAAAGTCGAAATGGCTATTGTGATCTTCATGGGTTTCTTAAAAGCATTAGCGGTTTTAATTTGGTTAAATATATTTAATTGAGGGTTATTGACATAGTGTTCTTGTGTCGATTCGCAAACAACTAATTGTGGCTTTATCGCTCTCACCATGGGATATATAAATATTGATTCTGCCCCTTTGTTATCAGATAATAGATTGCTTTATCTATAGTATGATGCACGGTAAACCTTGACTACGATTAATGTAAATATGAAGGCTGTACCGAAAGTTATGCTAAGTGGCATGACTACATTTATTAACTGATATAGGTCGTTTAAACTGCACAAGTTGTTAAAGTAACTTCCTCTATATTAACATTTTTCTATGCACTTCATTGCGGGCAAATAATCGATTCCAAGTTGAAGCAACGTACTGTCACTGAATTCTTGACGAAGGAGGGGAGACTGGCTGTGGATGTCACAACTTGTTTGCGGAGAGGACTATATTTACAGGGCAATATGGGCATATGTTTGAAGAAGTTTAAAGGTGTGGGTACCAGCATAGAAGACCATTCACGCAGTAGTAATTATTACCTTGGAATACAGACACAAATCACTAGTGAGTGGCAGATAAGTCACAATCCACGAGCTTGCAGTATGACTGAACTTTGATTACGATGCAATATAGAAGATGGCAGAAAACTTCGGGTATCAAAATGTGTGCAAAGTGGTTACCTTGACATTGTTTGCCTCAACAGCCAGCTTAAAAAAGAGAATGGAGGAAGTTATATGAAAACTCACAGCATATTTAGTTGGATATGATAGAATGTTCCAAGCAATGCTGATTTTTGCAGGTGTTCTGCCTGCACACTTGCACTGATCTTTTTCAGCCATGCTGGTAGTTAGGTGCTGATACATCCAAATGCACCAATTAATATTGGTATCACGTCTAGTCTCTTCTTTGACCACTACCTTCGTATTTCCCACTTATTGCCGTTACGTTGTCACATAATCTCTGTTCAATAATTTCGGAGATTTCCATTGCTTTCCATTCGCTGTGCATTTGTTTTCTGTACCCTCTGACAGGCACGCGATTCGCATCTACTAGAGTGCTCCGATAGTAACACTCCACAAGCGTCATGTTTATACCACTTATGTCTTGTGGCATGACTAGCAGTTGCTGCCTTACGACTATGCCCACCCTGCTGCACAGTGGGGTACCTGCTGGGTGCGAGACCTTCACCATTGGTTCCATTCCCATTCACACTGTTATCGTCATCTATTTTGCTTCACATTTTCACTCACAAATCAGGTGTGTTTTTAGGTTACTACCAAACGGTATTCTTATCGAGACACCATCTCTATCACGGTAGTCCACCAAGGCGGCAGGGGTCTTGCTCCCCTGATTTTGAACTCAGAGTGCTCCTTTTCGTAGGCTGCTTGCCATCCAATGCTACAGACTACCTGGAGCACTGGTTATTTGAAGGCGCCAGATACTTGCCATTCCCCACGCTTCTGTTAGTTTGGCGAAGCAGTCGGGCTTGACTGTCAGAGGACAGGCCTTGTCCAGGCAACTGGGGCATTTTATAAATGATGGGCGCTCAACTAGACTCACTACCCCGGCGTTGACAAAACATTTTTAAAAAGCTAAATATAATAGAAAAATAAAAACACATAAAAAAATGGAATTTTATTATTATTATTATTATTATTATTATTATTATTATTATTATTATTATCTGACTATTCGTCAGATAAAGGCACACTAGGCACATGCATCACAACCATATATGTGCGACATGGTGGGCTTGTATGAAGATAAACAGCGCATGACATTGCAGGTGGGGCCCTGCTAGAAAATTCTCCTGGTTGAGTAGTCCATCTCCTCAAAAGGTCTCTGACTGAGGCTGCTTTAAGGATGATGAACAAAACACCGATGTTTCCAGCGATGAATTATTCGAACCCTAAATAATTCCTCTCAACACATGGCTATGATTTTTCCTCATAATTCCTGCTCGTTATTAGAGATGCACATATCATCAGCCACCAAGGGACATGCTAAAGGTCAAGCAACTGACAAGTAAATCTGTGGTATTAAGCATAATTTTTGCTGTAGACCATCTTTTGTATCAGGACAAGACGTGTATATGATAAAACTTCCAAACAGTAAAGATGAGAAGCCATGAGTGCAAGTGCGTATTATTGCACACGGACATTTATTATTGTTGTTGATCTTTACAGCCATAATATCGGCATCATCATCATGATTATTATTATTATTATTATTATAATTATTAATATTATTATTATTATCATTATTATTATTATTATTATCGCTAAGGCAGCAAGCTACAAGAATAACTCCCTATGTACCTTGCAGGTGGGACCCAGTTAGAATTTTCTTCTGATTGAGTAGCCCATCCCACTCGAAAGGTCCCTGAATAAAGATTCTTTAAGGATGTTTTACGAACCACCCATGAGCCCAAAGGTGAATTATCCAAACCTCTAAGAGTTCCCTTCAACACACGGCTATGATGCTTCCCCACTACTTCTGCGCATGATCAGAGATGCACATATCGTCACCCACTAAAGGACATGGTCAACTGGTTAAGTTCAAACAACTGACAAGCAAATCTATGATATTGAGCAGAATATTTGCTGTAGCCCATCTTTTATACCAAGACAAAACAATGTACATGATAACTCTTCCAATCAGTTATGATCAGAAGCCATGCGAGCCACTGTCTGGTACTGCATCAGGGCATTTATTATTATTATTATTATTATTATTATTATCATTCCGTAGTTTTATTTTTATAACGTGCTCTCACTTCACTACCGAGCGCAGCCTTGGGTATGTGCTGTGATTTGTTGTGATGCTCTGATGATTACTGTAATGAAAGTGTTCTGCGTAGGATGTGTGCAGTGCCTAGTAGTGTAATTTTCCGTATGTTATATGTATTTGTAAGTCCTGGGGTTTTTGTCATGTATTTGTCTGAATATTTTTTATCATGCCTAATGCACCTACTATGATAGGAATTGTTTCTGTTTTGAGATTCCACATTCTAGTTACCTCCATTTCCAGGTCTTTGTATTTTGAAAGTTTCTCAATTTCTTTTAGTGACACGTTGTCATCTGCTGGTATTGATACATCAATTAGAAAGCATTTTTTTTCTTCATGATCTCTGACAACTATATCTGGTCTGTTGGCCTTAATTTCTCTATCTGTGTGTATCGGCATATCCCAGAGTATGGTTGCTTTCTCGTTTTCTGTAACCTTTTCTGGTGTGTGCCTATACCATCTTTTTCTGTTGTTATTCCATAATGTTGGCATAGCTTCCAATGTATGTAGGTTCCAACTCTGTCGTGCCTGTGAATATATTCCTTCTTAGCCAGGACTGGGCAGCCAGGGATAATATGATTTATTGTTTCCTGTCCATCTCCACATGTTCTGCAGTTACTTGTTATATTTCTTTTCATTACATGTTTTTGGTAATTTCTGGTGGAGAGGCTTTGGTCTTGTGCTGCAATTAAATATCCCTCTGTCTCTGCTTTGAGTCTTGAGATTCTCAACCATTGCTGGGAATTTTTCTTTGTCTATTTCTTTTGCATTTAGTTTAGTCCAGTACTTGCCATGAAGGGGCTTTTCTTGCCATCGCTTTATCATGGGCCGTTGCTATACTAGTTTTAATTTTGATTTCATTTGCTTTATAGCTTTTGTTGTGTTTTCTTCTTCTTCTTCTTCTTCTTCTTCTTCTTCTTCTTCTTCTTCTTCTTCTTCTTCTTCTTCTTCTTCTTCTTCTTCTTCTTCTTCTTCTTCTTCTTCTTCTTATTATTATTATTATTATTATTATTATTGTTATTATTATTATTATTATTATTATTATTATTATTATTATTATTATTATTATTATTATTATTATTATTATTATTATTTGTACACGTCGAATCCAAGTCTCACCCAGAGATCTCAAGAGACAACAAGTTGGAAGTTCATGCTGGTGTTATGCCTAGGGTGCCATATATTTGGTTTTGTAGATAGCGTTGTTCTAGAGAATGTTTAAGAAGCCATAAGAAAATTGATTTAAAACTTGAGACTTCATAGAAAG
>NC_043003.1:76455392-76495392 GCF_006345805.1 Octopus sinensis | reverse complement strand
AAATAATAACGAAAGACATCTTTCTTCTATTTATTCAGTGCTTGAGTTATAGGGTGCTGCTAATTTAATTCTGTAATGTCGGTTTCAAATTTTGGCACAAGACCAGAATTTAATTCTGTAATATTAAACGAAATATTAGAATCAATTATGTTTCGTTCTAATCAAATCTGTTATGCTCAGATTCGATTACACACACTGACGAGTGCTACAGTTGTTCCGATCAACGAACAGCTTGTTCGTAAAATTAACGTCGAAGTGTCTCAGCTCTCAACAGACTCACACAACGTTAACTTAGTTCTCTGGCAGATTCAGCGTGACACTGAATGCGACAAGGATGGCCCTTTAAAATGCAGGTGCAACTGATTTTGCCAACTGTGTGCACCGGAGCGACGTGCAAGAACAAAAAACACCGCTGCGTATAGAACTCACGACCTTACAATCGGGAGCCAAATGCAATAACCAGTAAGCGACGTTCCTTCATAGTATCACACATACACACACACACATTTCCCATATATATATATATATATATATATATATATATATATATATATATATATATATATGTGTATATATATATATATATGTATATATATATATATATATATATATATATATATATATTTATGTATATACATCGATACATATATATATATTATATTCATAGTCCTCGGAAATTTTTAAGTATGATAGCCACTGGTTTAACTTAATAAATAATATTAATTTCTACCCTCGTTATCTAATTTTAAAATATACTTATATATATATATATATATATGTATATATATATACATATATATATATATATATTATATATATATATATATATATATATATATGGAGAGAGAGAGAGAGAGAGAAAGAGAGAGAGAGATATTCAGATGAATAGGGATAAGAATGTGTATAGTCCGTTTAATTGGAAAATTCTATATGTGGCTGAAGATTGCTCGACATTTTAAAACGGATGTAAAACTTACAGTGTTTAATAAAATGAAGCAGCATGAAACAATTGTACTACTCTACCGTGGATAACCTTGTTGCTTTTTTGATATATACATATATATATATGCACGCGCGCGTGTTTGAAGGAAAGGTTGACAATGTTTTTAAAATTTTGCCTAAAAGATAATTCTTGTACACATACTTACACCACTGCGCACCTCTCTGTCTATCTGTTTCTCTCTCACCTTCCGTTTTCCTTTCTCAATTTAGTTAATGTCTTAAAGGGTTTTATATGTTATAATACATAAATCTCGCACATTAATTCATAAACGTGGGTTGTGCGCGTGTGTGTGTAGCTTTAAATGTGTATTCAAACGTTATGAAAGTAATATATATAGTCTGAAAGAGTCACATCGTACAGTCAGGATATTTGGTGGAATTCATGGCTGTTTTAATTTTCAGAAATTAATATAATTTCAGACGAAAATATTGATTTGATACAAACATTATATTTTCTTCATTTTATCATCAAATAGAATTTCAGTATTGATTCCAATTTTCCACTGATCTGATTCCAAGATACTGTACATTGGTCTCAAATTCTTCACCCGTAATGATTACCAAATTATGTTACCGGCTTTAAAAAAAAAATTAAATGCCTTTATTAAAAAAACAAAAACTCATTATGTCTTATTGATTATGGAGAAAAATTTGCAAAAAACTTAAAATCTAAATACGAAGTATAAAACAAATCGCAAGAAAACAGAACGAAAAAAGGGAGGAAAAAATGAAAGAGATCTTTTAAAAATGGAAGTGGATCTGAAACAAGATGTACTGGTTCTGATAACAAATTGAAATATCGGAGAATCTATCGATTGACACCCACATTACATTTTTCAAAAATTATATCATGTTATATAAAATATTCCAGTTTCAGATTTCGAAGGGATCAGAATATTAATACTAGTTTATTTGCAATGTACACCTTCACAGTCAGTATGTTGCCAGCTTACCGTCTAAGGTTAGACTACCACCAGTTCTTTTCATATGCATTGTGTTTTAAATCAAAATTTGCTAAGATGCAGTGGACTGTTAGATAAGTTTGAGACGATAGCAGGTTACAGCTTTCTGTAATAACTAAGCATTAATTTTATGCATTCAAATATTGGCAACTACATGAATGATAGCGAATTGAGTTAGTTGCTTTCAGTTAATTTGCTTCCATTAAGTAGTAAAAATCATGACATCTTGGAATGTGGTCACTCTGTATGACGTCAAAGTTGATACTGTGCTACTTTGCGAGGTGAAATGCACTTCAGCTCAATTCTAAATTTGCAAGATAAATGGCGTGTTAGTTATAAAAAGACAGATTATACTCCATATGTAATTGCCATACATTAGCTGCACTAATGATCTGCAGTAGTAGTAGTAGTAGTAGTAGTAGTAGCAGCAGCATCAGTAATGGTGGTAGTAGCAGCTGCAGCAGGCATTTTAGGTTGGTTGATATTATGTCCTCATCATTATTATGTTCAAGTGGCGAAATGTTTTGGGTTATTTCATTGGTACCCAGTCGATCGATAACTTTGTTTTTTTTTTTGGATTTTTTTTTTGTCTCCAGGTAATCATTTAAACAGGGGCAATGAGGCTGAAGCAGAAATAGTAGTAATGATAATGCTCATAAACATTTCGAAACTTTCAACTAATTAGTTCAAATACGACCGTGGCCATATACATCAGCGAAAACATGATCCAGTCATCTATTAGTTAACGAATTTCTGATGAACACATTTATGCTTCATTGAAAAATCGTTTCCTTCCCAGATAAGTATTAAAATCATTTAAGCAAGAGAAGTGCATCTCATATTCAAGAGGTACATATTCAGTCGTTCATTTGTTATTTGTGTGTAATGAACTGGTTATAATCACTAATCAATATCCAGCAGAACTCCGACTGTTTATTCTTATTTCTTGCTCTAATATATACGCACACGTGGCATAAACCAGGGAGCCCCCTACGTTTTGATATTTCAGAAATAGCAAAAGAATTTCCTTCAAAACACCAGGACAGCACACATTAGCAGAATGCCATGTGACTTTAAGTTACGAAGCTTTATATTGTGAATACATATCTCAAGTCCCACCAATGTGTCTTTGAAAGTCATCCTTCTGGTTTCGATAAAACAATTATTTGTGAAATAGGAAAAAACAAAACACCAAAATTTCTGGATTTTTAAGGTTGATTTTGTGTTTCGTCTTTCAGAAATCAGCAAATCAAACCTGAGTGAAGGATTAGAGTGGGGGAATTGATTATCTCGACCCTATGTGGCCCTTTGACAATAATAAAAACATTTGGTTATATGAATGCATGGAAAACATCAGAATGCCTGATGGTATTTATTTGTCTATGTCTCTTTTTGTCTGTCTCTCTCTATATATCATTCACATTCCTTCTAAAAAGTAATCAATCCATTACTCCAGCTGTTGTTCTTGATCATAATATTTTAGGCGTTGGAGCTGCTGAGACATGTGTGTGTGTGTTTGAGAGAGAGAGAGAGGAGAGAGAGAGAGAGAGAAAGATAATGGTTTAATCAGGTCATTTTATAATTCTATGAATTAAGCGATACGATATTATATTCATCTTTTCCTTTTTCTATCAGGTAGGGTAGAAGGTACCCTCAAAACTGAAGCCCAAGTATGAATGCTTGCAATAGAGTTGGCCGTTGCGCTATAGGTACCAAGTTACCTGATGTGTGCATTAAAATGGACAATGGATCCAGTCTACTTCGCAACAAGAGAATCGTAGCATTTGAACATAGAAAGAAACCAACAAGAACAAATATTACACGATATCTCCTGAAAGGCTTTAACGATTCCTCCACTCTACCATTCTAGACTGGTGCTTTATAACTGTTGGATCCAGGAAGAAGAAAGCCAATATTAACTTTAGTAGAATATGAACTTAGAACCCAAGATATTTGGATAACTACAACAAGATATTTCTTTTGTCGTTTTCATAACTTTGCCAGCTCAATTCATGTCCCTAGGTAATGGAGGAAGTAACACTGTTGTATTAGAGTCGATTGCATCGTTACAATCGACCTAACTCTTTTGTGTCATTCGTAGAAACTATTCTTGCTATTTTTTTATATTTATATTTCAATAGATTGAACAAGGTTAGAAGATAAACCACCAATACTGTTTTATAGCATGTGATTTGAAATCCATGCAAGAGTTTCATCGTTGTGTCAAACAGAGCACTGACATCAGTATCGATTCCATTTATTTACTCCACAGGACTATCTACCATAGTTTTAGCAAGTAGCTCAATGAATTGGTCTCCGTTTAATATATACTTTAAGATCAAGATACTTTATTTGTTTCAATTCTCTTTTTACTTTTATTCCAATAACCGCGCATCTACAGTAATAAAAAATTATTACTTACGCAGTTATGTATCACTTGTTTAGTGAAAAGAAACGACAGAAAACACAATACTTGGTTATTTGTTTTCTGAAATATCTATTTTGCTGGGTTTCCTTAAGAAGCATGGACTACTCACGTTTAAGACCGTAACTATTCAAACATCGGCACTCTCATAGGTAATATTTATCATTTGATATTCTTTAAAAAAGGATCTTACAATTCAGGGAAGGAATCTACAATAAAATTACACGTAAAGGAATGATTTGTTAGATATAGCCTACATCTGTATATGATATTAAGAAAGTTGAAGACTGAGAACTAGGAAAACGTCACTCCTATCAACTATTATTGACTACTACTCTTTCTAACATCTAGATAAAGCTGAAGCTGGGTTATTTTATGGGCCGAGACTTGGTTTTATCTTGTAGAGAAAATTACAGCCAAATGCCTTCGTAAAACTTAGGAACCGACAGAGATTGTCTGACAAATTCCCTGTACACCAGATTCGGTCTACTGAAAATATTTTCGTAGCTTGAACCTAAGTATGATTCTTACACATTTTATCGTATGAAGTCCGCATCTATGCTGTTGATATATCAAAACTGACAATCTAATCGCTATCCACAGACTTCCTGTTTAGACAATTCATCGAGT
The DNA here is from genome assembly GCF_006345805.1 of Octopus sinensis. NCBI lineage: Eukaryota > Metazoa > Mollusca > Cephalopoda > Octopoda > Octopodidae > Octopus > Octopus sinensis. The sequence goes on along the minus strand of NC_043003.1, from coordinate 76,490,373 downwards.
TTATGGCTATTCTATGAAGATCAATTGTTTTTTTTACTTGTTACAGTCAACAGACCCCAGAACTTATTCTTTGTAAGACTAGTACTTTTTCTGTCGGTCTCCTTTGCCGAACGTCTAAGTTACGACATAAACACACCAACATCAGTCGCCAAGCCATGGTGCTGGGACAATCATAGACACATAAATACATACATAAATACACACACTCACAAAGATATATATATACGACATATATATATATATATATATATATATATATATACGACATACTTCTTTCAGTGTCCCCTTACCAAATCCACTCATAGGGCTACAGTAGATGACACTTGCCCAACTTTCCATACTGTGGGACTGAAACTGGAACCGTGTGGTTGGGAAGCAAGCTTCTCCCCACGCAGACACTCCTGCGCCTATGTTTTGTGTTTTGCATGTTTAGTAATGATACACTGACTTTATATATTTAGAAACTAAATCTTCTGTCTACAAATGCAAAAAAATATAAAAAATATTCAGATCTACAAGAGAAAATCTCAGAAGACACTTGGTCGGCTAAAAATAAGAGTCATATCTTCATCAAATTACTATCGTATTTTAAAAAGATAAGTTTTATTAATTTATTAGATAATATAGGTCACTGTACAAAACATACAAGACGATGACGACAAGAATGTTTCCTATAAAAGGTCTCTCTGATTAGAGTAACAACGATAAATAAACCTTGTACTTGTTCAGCTGCGATCGGAGAACTTATATATATTCAGTTCTCATACGTTGCTATTTGGTTAGCATAATTTTGTGTTCATTAGATCATCATGCACAAGATATATCTACACAGCAATTCCATACAAATTTTACAGCATCTTCACCTATCAACGACAGATTTTCCCGCCCATTTACTCCACATATACTGATTACATTTATTCAGTTATCAGCCAAAGTAATGTGTATATATCTTTAATATCTACATTTTGTATCACTCATAATGAAGACATTTAAAGTTTCTATCTGCCTAGCTGACGTGTACTTACTTCCAATCAAGTCGGAACCTATAGACTGTATCTAACCATTCCATATTTTTATTATCTCCATTTTGTTGATAGTTGTTCTACTACTTTCATGTCAAACTGTTATAAAACACTAAAATACTATATTTATTATCTATTTATCCATTATCCAAATTTTCACTCCTCTATTCATTTTTTCCACCATTGGTTTGAATTCCATTACATTGTGACATTCATGATAAAGCGAAACAAATCAACTTAATACCTATCGAGTGAATTCTCATTGACAAACCTGTCTTGTCACACAACGTTTTCATCGTACGTCAAAGATAAACTTTGAAAATTGTTTCCCAATTTCAGATCGTGACAAAATCTATTTATATTATCGCATAAAATCTGTCGTTGATACGTACGAATCAATTTAAAGTCAGAAGAATATATATTTGTTTAGTAGTCTTTATTTGTCTGAATATTCCTTGCCGTGTATCAGTAGTAGAGAGCTCTGCAGTTATTATACACAAATGTCAAACTGCATGCTTTACATTTTGAGTTCAAATCTCGTTGGTGTAATGAGTGTTCTTTTAACGAATTTTATATATTAATCTCTGTGTTCACACATGTTTACATGCATACATGCATTCTTTAACCGGTTGCTGTCATTGGACTGCAGCCGCCCCGAGGCACCAACATCAATGGATCTGAAATCTATTGGAATATATCGACCCCATTACTTTCCCTAGATGTTCTTTCGTCTATCTCATAAGTGAATCAACTATACAATAATCTGCTTGTTCATTCGCCCATTCTACTTTAGTTAGTAAGAGGGGTGGAGGTTGAGTCGAAGAGAGAGTGAGAGGGGTGGAGTGTGAGTAGAGAGGAAAGACACACTGAGACCAAGTACATCACGTGGCTAGTTGAAGAGGCGAAGACCGATAGAAAAAGACGGTGAGAGAGAGGAAGAGAGAAGTGTTAACGATGTGTTGTAGGAAAAGGTAGATAATATGATATGTTTAGGATACAATATTTAGCAGAGGGTGATGCTGTGGTGGTGGGAAAGATAAAGAAGTGCAAATAGAGAAAGAGATCGACATGGGGTGGCAGTTACATTAAGAGAGAGTTACAGAGGCAGATACAGAGAGACAGAGAGATAGTGTTTGTATTTTCAGAGTAGAGATACATTCACAAAAAAAACCCAGCATATATAAACAAACAGCCAGACTAAAATGAAATCAAATGAGCATTTTTTACTGAACACCATGGTGATGATGATAGTGGTGTGGTAGTGGTGGTACTATGTGTGATAGTGAAAAATATTTTTTTCTTGAACTCAAAATTCTTCTACCGTATCCGTTCAAATTTTCCGCTATAGTTTGTCAGAGACGAGGAGAGTGAAGAAGAAGGAATGTCAGCAGAGGGAAATTCTGAAAACCATATAATATATTATTGTGGATGGCTGTGAAATAATTTAGCAAAATAAAATTGAAAATGCCAATCATTTCTTTCTTCAATATCTTCTCTTAATCTTTTTCGCTCTGTGGAATGTTCACGGGTCCCACTAGTTACGATAATATTGGCTTTAGCGTGAAGGAATAGACGTAACTAAATAGCAAAACGCTTTTTATCGACGGCCTTGTCTCCTCGACTCTCGATATCATATATGTTGAGAGGAAGACAGACACACAAGCACACAGATATACACAAACTTACACAACCACACACACTGCTACGCTCACACACACAGCCACACTTACACAGATAATCACACACACACGCACGCACACATACGTACACCTGCATGTATGATTCATGAAAATGTATTTAGAAAAGAATTTCGAAAAGTGGAGCTATGAGAGAGGTCGATAAAAACTAATGTTTTGCAACACTTACAATGTGCATTCTAAATGGCACTAAAATCGGTCAAAGCATAAAGTACCAAAATGAATATATATATACCACCTGAACATAAAAGAATTAATGATGAGGGCCTTTAAAAAAAGCAAAAATTAAACAAACAAAAACAAAGCATTCGTACTTTCAACCCTGAGAATAAAAGCAATTTTGATGAAAACTAGTTCAAATATATTAGCCAAAAATTAAGTTATGAGTTAGGAAAATTTGGTAAAACTCCATAGCTATTTCAAATTGCTCGTATTTAGTAGGAGCTAACCCCCAAGAGCGCATCAATAAACACAACAATGGCAATATGACTTGGTAAATATACAAACACCACTTTGTTCAGAAAGAACAAAGAAACCCACGATTCGTGTTCAACGTTATTTATATAAAATTTGAGGTATTTATGTTTTGAAATAGTGTTTGTACATTTAGAATACGCAAATAATGATGCACATAGACACGCAAACACTCAGAGATACACACGTGTGTGTCTATGGATATAAATATGAATATGCATATATATATATTATATATATATATAATTGTATGAATATATGTATACATAAACTGACATATACACAATATATTCGCCGTTTCAACAACATATTTCCATAAAAACAGAGAGAATATATAGCGATCTCATTAAAGCTGCAATGTGTGGCTGCGTATGTGTGTGCGTTTGTGAGTGCACGAGTGTATGTGTGTATGTGAGTGTGCTCGCGCGTGTGTGTGTGTGCATGCGTTTAGGAATATGTGTATGTGTTTGAATATATATAGCTACATATACACACGCATATATATATATTTGAACAAGTTCATTAAAGTACAGTTAGCAGTTTATATATGTATGTATGTGTGTATGTGCATATATATATATATGTGTATATATATATATATATATATGCATATATATATATATGCATATATATATATATAATATATATATATATATATATATATACGCACACATATACACGCGCACATATATATGTGCATATATATATATATATATATGCATATATATATATATATATATATATATATATATATATATATATATATATATATGCATATATATGTATGTGTATATATAACTGTATGTAATGCATACATATTCATTTATATCTATATGTGTGTATGTGTGCCTACACATTTATCACTTAATGCCATGGGTAACTTAGAAACATAGTCACTAAAACGAAAATATCATACAACAATAAAAGATCAGATATAAAAGAGAAATAAATGGTTTTGAAAAGAATTAATCGGCATCCTCGGGGAAACTGTAAATCAATTACACATAATATTCTGATAGCTTTTAAATCGATGTGAATCAGGATATATAAATGAAAATTTTATTGAACAGGAAAGAAAAATAAATGGACATTTGGTCAAGAAAGAAAAGCTTATCAACTTGTTGTTCTTTTTATCACTCCTGGTTATATTTCCTTTCATCACTGATAACACAAACACACACATGCGCAAAAGAATGCGTATATGAATATACATACATATATATATATATATATGGATACATATATATTATATGATATATGATGTATATATATATACATATATACATACATACATTTAAACAGATAAGGCTATATATCAAAGTAGCACACGTAGAGACATACGGGCACACACACACACACACACACGCACATACACACACATTGATGTGCGCATATCTATCTTTATGCATGCATGTGTATCAAAGAGATAACGTTGGTGACATAATCCTCAGAAGATCTCCCCCTGTGATACCTTGGATAGAGATAATACTACCTCTATCAAAATAGATAACATCATTAAACAGGAAATTTCAAGAACATACACATATACGCGCACAGGTACACACGCACACGCACACGCACACACACACTCACGCACACATATACGTGAACATATGTGTATATATATATATATATAGCTTACAGAAAGAGACAGAGAAAGACGTATGCATATACATTATATGTGTATACTTACATATATACCTATGTGTATATGTATTTTTGCTTCTGTATGAGGGATAAAAAGGAAGCGTTCCAAGGCGAATGAATGAATCACGTAGATTATAGATAATGTACATTATATTACAGCCTTAGGAACCACTGCACTCTGCTGTTTCTCTTCTGTGATGTGCTTCGCTATTCTGTGCATTTTCCTGGAAACAAAGACAGACCGATTTTATTGTGCATGCTCTTCTATAACGTCTGATATTCGAGAGGGTCCTTATTTAGTAATCGATAAGTCCACACAACGTCGTATAAAATGGGGATGTTCAAACTATAATAACATGGAGTGTCTTTTATATTAAACTAAGAAAAGGTAAAAAAAAATATATACATTTGCATGACTCTTTTTATCATAGATTTGTTCGCTGTGTTCACACAACTTTTATTCGTGTTCGAAAACTTATATCATAGCTACTGATAACTTTGTCATAGGATATCTAATGATGCATTGAGGTAGGGGTGACTTCCTATTCGAGTCAAAGTGTATTGACTCGTTTACATTCTACGTCTCATTAACTGTGTATATCACAAGGATTCCCTAGCATTTAGCTGTAAGCACCGATACCGCAATAGAAAAGACTTGGGTTCTTTTTGCGTAATCCATGTCACTAATGCGAGAGCTGAGTGCTGGAATCAGGAATCAGGACATCGAAATCAAGACCGTGCTAAGTTGATTTTTTTTTCTTTCAGCAGTGTTATGCCTTCTGTTAGTTGTTTAGGCGATTGATTGTGGGCCAATGTAAATATGGCTTCAGCAATTCCAGCAACTATAAAGAGGTTCCGAATTTGGCTGTTATGCATGCGTGTTTCATTGGCGCTTATTCTTACTTAAACGCTTACTATAATCTATACATTCAGTCGGGCGACGTGACTGCACCAATGCAAATTTTCTATGCCCTATGTGTCAATCGGCTATAGAAGTTTTCATATCCTTATGATATCCAGTGCCTTCTACAAGTTGATTGATAGGTGATGATATCTCCATATCCATGAGAGGAACGTATAATGATTGGCAAATGAATTATTCAAATTTTAAGCGGAGATTTATTTCATACTTCACTTCAATGTTATCTCAAATTGATGCCAGTACCAATCCTATTGTAACATGTAATTCGTGTAGACTCAACGCAAGTGCAAGCCCCGTGAGTCAGCGTGATTGATCCAGGGCATATCCCTCGCTACCATCCAGGGAAACGTTTTTCCCATTTAGTTTGCTGAGGCCATGAGAGATGTTTACATATTGTGAGTGGCAAGATTTACCGTTAATCCCAACACATTTTAGTATTAAACTCTCTCAGATAAAAGTTTATCGCCAGTACACGTACAGACAAAATATTTTAGATGACAAAGTTAACTCAATACTTGTGAAGTCAAATATGCTGCGCTTGATTATTCCGAGTTCTGAGATGTCAAGCATTATGGGCCATGGCCTTAGGTCACCTTGTGATCATGCTTTTCAGGTAGAAAATGCCCAAGTATACCACGAAGAAATATGTATGTGTCTCATAACTTTAGCGCCAGAAAAGCAGGTTTTCATTTATATTATTTAGGTATGTGTATTTAAATTCTGAAAGAATGAGCTATATATTTACGGAAATGTTGGAATTTCTTTTATATGTTAAACTATTATATAATATATATTGAAAAACATCTTCTTTCCATTTTATACGATAGATAGTACTTGTTGTCATGTAAATATATTTCTAAAGAATTTTTATAGAAAAATGATATGAACATTTTGTAAGAACATTAAAGATGCAGTTTCATGTAGTTATCTAAATACTTCTCATCTTTCAATAATTGTTGAAATATTTATTTAAAAAAAAAAGAAACAGAAAGGAAAGAAAAGAAACTAGAGGTCAATTTTAAATTTGCTGGTGAAATACATAAATGTTTGAACAGACTTCAGTGTACTCCGCATACATTTTTCAATGAATAGGAAATGATGAAGTTCTAAAATATCTGCTGTGGGATTTGAATGTATAACAGGTAAAAGGCAAAGGAACAGCGTTAAGCAGTCAATAATAGAAGTTACTGTGGGAGATATTTCATAGATACTTAGCTTGCTAGAAATGGTAGCTATATTTTACTTAAAAATGGAAACGTTCGGTACCTTTTATGCTATATGGACTATTTCTCAATGAAATTATGAATGACCACGGCTTTAATAATTCCGTTCACATGTTGGCTTAATATGGGTTGGCATTGTTCTCAACAAAAAAGACACCACAAACTTCTGTAAGAAAGATAATTGCTACTAATCTAGACACACCATCAGCAATTTGATGTTGTGGTGGAGGAGTTAGTCCAAAGGTTCCTAACATTTTCTCTACCAATGACCCCTTTTAGTTGAGTGAATTGTCTCCAAGACTTCTGTTCTCAAAGGTCAGTTTACTTAAGCTGATTTTCTTAGTAACAGCAAACTCGCTTTATAAGCTCCAGCTTCGAATTGAAGCATACATTTAATTAAATATTCAATTAAATAAATGGCTGACTTAAACACTTGGGGGAAAGCTTTATCACATAAATATGTGACTTGGAAGATTTTGTAATATTTCAGAGCTTTACACGCTAATTCTGAGTATCAAATTATACATGTAACCAAAAATAGTACCTAAGTCACATAAATATTCGAGTATACCATTTTCTTAATTTGGACTTTAAATGTGTTACACTTTGTACATTTACATGAAATTCAACTCTGCTTACCATCATGTCCTAATTCTTCCCCAAATGATGGAATGGACTAGACAAGAACTCAAGAAATTTAGCTTTTCCATCCGTCCAATCTTCTTATTCAGGTACCAAGCTGCAGGCTCACCGTTTTTTTCTAGTTGATTTTGGTTGATTTTACCGTTCCATAATATTTTAGAGTTGTACCAATCACCTCGATATATTTGATGTCGGATATTATTACGATGGCATTATCCATATGTGCCGCGAAGTTTATCCGCATTCTAGTTCAGGTGGGTTCATTGTTCCTGTATCAAGTGCCTACATTACTGATTACTAAGTCACTACGTACAGAAGAGACGGGACGGAACAACTTTGAGGGTCTGAGTGCAAGACACTGAATGATTCTGATAGGTGCCCATCCGCCGATCAGACATCGCTGTACATTGCGGCCGAGCAATGCCTTGATATAAGACTGCAACCGGCTGATAAGTGAACAGCCAATTGTTGGTGGCCATTCAAATCATAAATATTCGATTCATCTAAGTTGATCAAGGCAGTACCTGTGATAATTTTCTTACACACCCTCATTATGGACAGAACAAATCTTCCGTTCTGCTGCTAGATATCTTCAAAGTGATCATGAAACAATTCCAGCACATAAACGAAAAGCTCGTAGAGTAGAATATATTTGAACCAGATAATATAGCAATGAACATGAAAGACCAATAACTAGCTATTGAAGTGAGGAATGTTATTGCTTCCTGTATTTCAGTGGCTGTTAGTTTTTATCGTTGAGGTACACCAGTTTGCGATCCAACCAGTCACACATGATCTACAACCGAGCAAAACGCTGATTAAATAGACATGCACATCTGCTTTCATTTCTCCGAACTGTAGAGTACGTATCTTATCACTGTCAACGCAGCATTCGTACATCTGGTTGAAAAACTGGTCCAAGATCAATCTTGCCACAAGCACGTCAGTCGCCATACGTTTCCTGAGTGCATCTTCTAAGTTTCTCTGTACATTTCCCTCTTATCTTATACTCTCTGTTGATATTTTGTTCTAAACACTCTTTTCCTTTGCCGCTGAAAACTGTCCTGTCAATAGCCCCTAAAGTGGACTTTGAAACATGTGGGTGCATGGAAAACGCATTTATCTTACAATAATTCGGTCTTTACTTATGAAACCTATCCTGGACAACCGCACAGATAACAAATTTCGGGTTTTTGCAGCTGACGATCTTAGATTCTGGACTATATTTTACAGCATATCCTATCTAATTACGATCTTGATGATCCAATATATTTTATCTATCTACACTAGCACGTCTGAGAAATCTAGTTGGTGCTTGTGAGATATTTGAAAACGTCTGTGTAGTACTCGAGACTTTTGCATTCATCTCAACTATAAACTAACACCACAGATTCATAGCGTGCATTCATTATGACATTTAAAATTCCCACAAGCTGAATATTGAGTACATCGTTTACAGGAAAGACTTTTGACTTCTTAACATATCTGGTCTCCCACGCCAGATGGCCGGATGTATTACATCCGTTGCTAGTGAAGACCATCACCAATAACATACTTTGGGAGTCTAGCAAAGTAATCCGTACTACATGATCCAGTAATCCGTACTACATTCCAAAACAACATAATCCTCCAACGCATTTCATTCGACTGAAAGAAATTACACGCCAAACCTACCAAGTATGGGCACAAAATTCGGTGTCTTTGTCTCACTGGTGGTCAACACATCTTTGCCTAATGGCTTCAATTCGGTGAGTGGGTAACCTTGCGCGAAATGCGAAACCATTTCACGTGCATTCACACTGCCTCATCTAAACAAACTATGTTAGATAAAATGTTGGAAGGATATTATTGTTCTTGAAGGGCACGCAATCTCTAATTCCCGAGAACTGCAGGTGTTCATACCAGGAAATGATGATTATTAGTTTGTTGATTTTCCCTCGGAAAATTTACCATTCCGTCGCGGTATTTTGTTTTAATTTCTTTAAAATTTTGTTTGCCAATATTAAGCTAGTTGCATGTTTTACAGCAAGATTTAGCTGGTATGCTAATATTTTTTTATTTTTATTTTATCCATCGTTAGTTCATAAGTTTCTTCTATTAACACAACTATCTGCTTCGTTGATTTCAGTTGCTAAATTGCGTGGCCTGAGCAAATATATGAGAATACCGGCTGGGTAGGTGGTTAATATACTGACTAACCTGAGAGCCAGTATTGAACATTATTCATTATTGCAAATTTGGACGTTGTATTGAAGGTGAAGAACTATGCAGATCAGCTTTCTTGCCGCAGAGATAATTATTTTACTGAATATGATGAGAGACTGCATACGAGGTTGTATTAAATAAAGTGAAGGTGAGAGTTAACGTTAATTCCGAGCAAACAGACCCTTAAGTCGGTTATTATCGTAGTTTTCTTGATATTTAAGCGACTAAGAGTAGAAAATTGTCCCCTGAACGTCGATGCACACCCATGTCAGCGCTAATCCCCTTCTACTTATAGTACTCACTTTCATCTGAGAGATTGGAGCCAAGTGATAGGAAGTGCTTTGCTCCACAACACAATGCAATGCTCCATCCGAAAATCGAACCCATGATCTAAAAGTCGTTTACCCAACACACCTTAACGTCTAGTTTTGTGCTTTCATGGGAACGGATATTTTGTACTAAAATCAACAGATGTAATACATATCTGACAAATGGAAAGGGGTTGTAATTAACAAGAAAGAGTCTAACTAATATTTCGATCTGCTAAAAACGTCAACCATATCATGCATAAAATTTAATGATGTGATAAAACTTTGAATAACGTGTTCATAGATCAGGTGTGTGTGAAAAACAAGACGAGCAGTTGATATTTGGAAAACATTTTACCAATGTTCTGGATTAAGGACAAGTCGATATGAAAGAACTACAGCGTGAGTGATGAGAAATTTGATTTGAAGAACATCCTGCTGAATGGGAAAAGTATAATGGTAAGAACCCATCGTTACCAAGCTGCGAAACCCTGTATTTAAGACAATAGGATCTTTGCTTCGGGAGATGGTGGTGGATGGTAGGTAGACTCATTACGTTTTGCCTCCGAGTGCATTGAGCTGTCTCCCTGAACATGCAAACGAATCATATTACAAAGTGGTTAATAAAGCGCCGGCAGTAGAGATGAATTGATGACTCATGAGCCTGAACAATCAAATACCTTATCCACTTCAACCACTTAGACAGTTTGATTGTATTTCATAACAATTGCACTTATCAAATTATTAAATTTATATTGCCATTTCACATATGGGTTTAGTTTACCATTATTATTGTTTGATTTTCGAAGCATACACACAATTATAGATTGTAATCTCATTTATATTTATTTCCATTTCAACTGAGTTTATTATGAATTTGTAATCAAATTTAGTTAGATTTCTATAAAACGTATTTACATTACATCCTTTTATATATATTTTTATATATTTTAAAACCGTGCTTCTCTACTTATTTTTCAGTCATATATGTATTTCATATTGATTTTAAAACTCTTTTCCTTTTTTTTTCACTACCTCTATTTCCAAACTTTTTTCTCCCTATCTCTCATCTTCTTCCAAATGTATTCCGTTTCTAATCACATTGATTGACCTTTAACCTATATTTATTTGCTTTTAAATCAAAATTCATTCGTCTGTATGATCAAATATATTTACATTTCAATCAAATTTATTTACAATTCTATTATATCCATTCATATTTTCGTCACATGTATTCAATTTTTACTGCTATTTATTTATACATACATGCATGCATATATGTATATATGCATATATATATATATATATACATCTATATATGTATGTATATATATATATATTATATATGTATATAAATATATTTATATATATATATATATATATATTATATATACATATACACGTACATACACGCACAGATATAGATATATATCTATATATATGCATATACACAGACATATATATATATATATATATATATATATATATTATATATATATATATACACATACATATATATATTTCCTAATCAGATTTATTTCTTTTTGATCCAATGAATATATTTTATATAAACCCATTTCGTTCGATTTCAATCCTATTTATTTATGTTTCAAATCAAATAGATGTTGTTGCGTTTATTTTCAATTATTATTATTGCTGATACTGCTGCTGCTGCTGTTGTTGTTGTTATTAAACAGCCATAATGTGCAGCTACTGCTCTGTTTGACAGTCTATGAGTAAACGTCAAAACACTATTCAATTGCACAAAGTAGTGAAAGCAAATATATTATGGTAGAATCTAGAATATATGATACTAATTCGGCTAAGTGAATGACTTCACTGATTCTTTTCCAAAGTACTTATACATACACACACACACATATATGTATGGATGTATGTATGTATGTATGTATGTATGTATTTATGTATGTATGTATGTATGTATGTATGTATGTATGTATGTATATATATATATACACATATATATGGAGAGGTAGTTTGAGAGACAGAAAGAGAGTGAGAGAGGGAGATAGGGAGAGAGAGAAAGAGAGGTAGAGGGTGTAGGTGGCCAATGTTTAACTGTAATATCTTCGGTACAACTACTGAAAGAGAGAACGCAATACTTTCTGCAAGGCAAACAGTTGATAGCGGAGAGTGAAGAGTTCAAGTCCTCATCGGGTTTGATTTCTTTGACACATCCTTTGACTTCTTGGACTAAAGATTGGTTATATATAATGAATGCATTTGACACATAAATTTCAAGTGTGTAAACATACAGTTTCTATTTGATTTATTTAATTATATTTTGTCATATATTTGATAGAAGTGATGTCTTGAAGGCGGCAAGCTGGCAGAAACTTTAGCACGCCGGGCGAAATGCTTTGCGGTATTTGGTCTGCCGCTAAGTTCTGAGTTCATTTAAACTCAGAACGTAGCGGCAGATGAGGTCGACTTTGCCTTTCATCCTTTCGAGGTCGATTAAATAAGTACCAGTTACGCACTGGGGTCGATATAATTGACTTAATCCCTTTGTCTGTCCTTGTTTGTCCTTTCTGTGTTTAGCCCCTTGTGGGTAGTAAAGAAATAGGTATTTCATCTGTCTTTACGTTCTAAGCTCAAATAGCTACCAGTGACTCACTGGGATCAATCCCTTTGTTTGTCCCCTCTATGTTCACCCCCTCCCTGTGAGCAATAAAGAAATAAATATCCTTTAGTTGAATTTTATAATTACGGAGGAAATTAGATATGGCAGAAGAAGTAGATTTTGGAATTTATCAAGTTTATGAGGTCTCATTGGTTTGGTAGACTGTAAAAAATATTGTTCCTTCGCATATGAGTGTGTGTAATATTAAACGAATCAACTTATTAATTTGCCCAGACTTTCCATGTCGATAGACATAAATGACTCCATGCGTAATATTTTGGAGATAATTTCGTAAGCTTCTTGATATCTTGTCTTGTGATATATAAAACACATACACGCTCAAGTCTAGCGGACCTAAATCTTTTCTTATCGCCGTGGTTTTAATTTACGATTGTCTAGTTGTAGATTTCTTTGAATCATCGAGCAAACTGAGTCAACTAAACGTACCTAGGTCTTCTAGAACATCAGACAGTATGTGATGAAGAGAGATATGTGCCTGCTTTTGTTCTTTTCATCATTATATTCGCTGGTCTATCTATGCTTCATACTATTATATATACGCATACAACACATTTACACACGATTTCACGCAAGACATAGACACAAACACACACAGGTACATAGATTCATACACCTCTTTTGTGTATTACATAAGCATGTTGCATTTCTTACCGTTGTCTTCAACTAACGTTAATATTGCTCTTTATCCGTTAGCTTCGCTAAAATATGAGATCAGAAATATACTACGATCAATAATTGAATCGATCCTATATGACTCCTTAATAATTTTTTTTAGACTTTGTTCTATATGCGAAAATCAATAATATATGGAAAGATTTATCTCTTTTTTTGTGTGGAATTGGCACATTATATACTTATTTGAGAAGAGAAAATATTGTGAGACAGCAGATGTATGAAAAAATATTGGGATTCATGGAATGAGCATAGTTATTGAATACTGGTCTTGCATACGATTCTTGAAATATGTCAATGATTTAATTAAATCTTCACCAATTGAAAAAGAAACAAATGCTGGGATCTAAAGCATTGACACTGAGTTGAATTTACAGAAAAAAAAAAACGACTAATTGTCTGTAGTAAGTATTTTCGTTTGTCCTCCATCACCGCTTAACAACCGGTGCTGGTGTGTTTACGTACTTGTAGATTAGCGTCTCGACAAAAGAGATCGATAAAATAAATACCAGGTTTAAAAAATGAATATTGGGATCGTTTCATTCGACTAAAATCTCTCCAAGGCGGTGCTTCAGCATGGCCGATGTCTCATGACTGAAACATGTAACACATAAAAGATAAAGTTGTAAAACAGTTCGATTCTCTTGAAAGCTGGTCAGCGCATCTATCTCTTCTGATACTGTCTTAATATCAGTTGTATTATCAATGTTAATAATCTAGGAGTCTCTAGCCAACACTAATACATACCTCTCAAATCACCCACTAAACGAAATATTTTATGATGTTTGAATACGTACTATACCCAGAATAAATCAGGATAGATATGTCTGGTACTTGTAATGACATAGGTCTCTTTAGTAAGTCCTAAACTGGGGCTAAGTAGCACTAGTAAACACTACTTTATTTACTTCTGGGTTCTCTCTCTCTCTCTCTCCACAGTTCCATATATGCAGCATACTAATACATAGGATAAAGGAAATTTTATCGTAATACAGAGCCGTACACTTCTTCAAAATATTTACCTACTGGGATGATTTTTTTTCCTTAACAATCACCAGTATTTCGAATAATATGGTTTTGTCAGAGACAACAGCAGCAGCGTACATCAGTTTTTTTTTCTAGCGGTGAAAGGCTAGAAAAAGTATAAATCAAGTATTTTCCTTGCACCAATGTTTTTGCCCAAATGCTGGTAATATAGGGGACTCGCTAATGGCCTCCGTCCGATAGCTGGAAATTTTAACTCCTTGCAGTGAAATAGACCTACCAGATGAATACAAACACAATTTTCCGCATAGTTTCTGCTTATGCAATTTCAGCCGCATTCATTGGGTCGATAGGATGTTATTGCAGAAGATACGCAAGCATATTGCAATTAAGTAGGATGGAGCTGGGAACCACGACTTTCTGAAGAGAAAGTCTTCAAAGTACTGTCATGGTTATGAGTTTATTTTACTTAACTGTTTTTGACCTTGTCCTTTTTATTTCGTGAAACAGTACTGTTAGTAGATTTTTCACCTCATTTTATTTCTGCACTTAGATTCTTTTACAGTATTTGTTCATTTAATTGCTTAAATATTATTTGTGGAACTTGAAGCAACCTACTTAGATCAAAGGGCATCAGAAACAAATCATTTATATTTAAACTGACGCATGATATTCATGATTTATCTTTATATAATTAGAGATGTCTATATAATTATAGACATGCCTGATATTTTCAGAAATGCGATGCTGCGAGCACAGTATGTTAGCAATCTTATTTTGATGTTATTTAATAATACGCCAGTGTGTTTTCAAAGCGCATCGATTTTTTCCATCGAGATTCTGAGTAGTGGCTTTGTCGATAACTTGCGTCATATGAAAAAACATAAAATTCAATAAGTTAATATCATTGATGTTTATTATATCAATACTGATAAGAACAATTTTTGAAAGTTGCTGTAGAGAAATGTTTTCTTTTTCGTTGAAAGATAATGTGTGTATCGTGTGTGTAATTTGTAGAAGACTATAATTCCATAGATTTCAGCTGAATATTTGCTAACCACGTTGAACTATATGTGTTAATCTTTTTTACTCACAAAATCTTGACAAAGAGTAAAAGTCTTATCTGCACTATGATCTGGATTTCTCATCGGTGATGCGTCACTTTTGTGTGCATGGAGGTAAGTGATTGCAAAAGTGGGGTCTTAATTACGCAGAATATCTTTTGCTGATGCAGTAACTCTTTAATAAGATGTGTAGTGTTATTCAAAATAAGCAGGTTTATTGATTTGTTTGTTGAAGATTATGATGATTTTATCTGTGATGTACTTGCTAATTTTAACGATCTCAGTTGTAAAATGCTAGAGGCGAGAACATGGATAATGGGATGGACATAATATTTAACATAGTACTGAAAATATTCGAACAGTATACTTATAAGCTATCTCTCGGTGTAATATTGTAATATAATATTTGTTTAAATTATTACGCAGGAAGAAGGAGGCGAGCTGGCATAATTATTAGCATACCGGGAAAAATGCTTAGTGGCATTTCGTTCGTCTCACGTTCAGAGTCCAAATTCCACCGAGGTCGACTTTGACTTTCATTATTTGGGGATCAAAAGATTAATACCAAGTGAAAAGAAGAAAATCAATGTTTAAATTATATATAATTATAGATATCACTTATATGGACTAAAGGTGTGTTTCTGCCAACGGTTACATCGGTAAGCAAGTTCTATAATCTTGTTTACAAGGGGATGTTTAGAAAAAAAGAATAAAAAATAGTTCAGAATTAGAAAGAAGAGAGACTTCTTTGTCTTTATCATTAGGGAACGAAATTGGGAGAATCAACCAATCTAAATTAAGTTGTTCATTATGGTCATTTAGATACCAAATTAATTTACTAATCTCTGTACTGTTACGTTTAATCCTATCCGTAACTGTAGAGTAATGAATAGAAAGTATTTTAGATAATTGAGAAGAAGAGCTACCTATATAAAAAAAGACATCGGTACTTAATAGCGTTCAGTTCATCACTTTACATACCCATCTTATTCTGTTAAAATGTCTTAATGACGAGTTTTATTTCTTCATTTCTCTAAAGAGAAGATTACATTGTTTTATACCATTTTATTCCTTTAGAATAATACCAATTATATCTTCGAAACATGTGTCGGAAGTAAAAGAATTGGAGTAACATCTGCGTTGAACTTCATATATGTATGTATGTATGTATGTATGTATGTATGTATGTATGTATGTATGTACGTACGTATGTATGTATGTATGCATGTATGTATGTGTGTGTATGTATATATGCATGTGTGTGTTTAGTTCTTTCTTTCCTATTTTCTTCTGTTTCTTATTCCGTACTTCTTTTTTCTCGCTCTGATACTTTGAAGCTCTACTTTACTTATGACATACTGGACTACAAAACTCAGATTTAGTCATGTTTTGCCTTCTCAACCAGACATCTCTCTCAATATAATGACTAATAAATAAATCCAAACTCTAAAATTGTCATGTCAGTTGGTACACTAAAACAAATAATAAATGTGACTAAATAATCTCTACCTATAGCTGAACTCATCTATGTTTTTCTAATTATTTATTCATTTAGGCCTTGTCGGAATGACAATGGTTTTTACTTAATATAATGAATATTATAAAATCAATTTTGTACAATTACCATTCTTACTAATGTTTTCCAAATTGTTGAATGATTTATTTCACTCATATGTTATTGAAATAACTAAAACCAAAGAATAAATGTCATACCACTAACTCCATCCATTCACTTGCTGGTAAGAAGCTTGTTTCCCAACCACACAGTTCCGGGTTCAGTACCACTGCGTGGTACATTGAGCAAGAGTCTTCTACTATAGCATCGGTCCGACCAAGACCTTGTGAGTGGATTTGATAGACGGAAACTGAAACAAGCCCTTCGTAAACACAAACTTGCATATGGGCGTCTGTCTTTGTATCCGGTGCTGGTGTGTTTACGTCTCCGTAACTAACCGATTCGGTTAAAAGAACGATAGAATAAGTACTAGGCTTTAAAGATAAGTGTGGGGTCGACTTGATCGATTTAAACCCTTTAAGGCGGTGCCTCAGCATGGCCACCGTGAAATAATGTTTTACATTGATTTGGTATCATTGTATCCTATAGTCCCACAATGTGTATGCGTAAGTATACGTTTAACCTGCATGAGGGAAGAACGCTCAAAAGGTATACAGCATGAAAGAAGCTCGAACGTCAATAGTGGAAAACATAAAATGGAGGTATAAGATGAAATGCAAGTATATTAAAAGAGCGTCCATTTACAAAACAATGAAAAATTACTACCTAAATACTGCCAATAGGTAGTATACAACTTATGATTCCCTTCATTAAGTTGACAGTATACAACTACTCTATCGTACCACTACTGGTTATATATCTCTGAGATATTTATAAATGTAATGTTACTATTTTTGTAATCAGTGGATTTATTTCACTAGAATTCTTATATGTTTGCAAGTGCTAGACAGGCATCTCCAACTGGTAGGCCATGCTACTCCAGACATATGACGAGCAAAGACTGAGAAACTAGTCTCTGGTTGCAGGCTTAGTTGGGTGGAGGTGCTTGTCTCTCCCTTGTAGACATAAGGACGCATGAAATGTGTCAAAGCCGAGAGTAAGAGTTGATGTTTCCTAGGGGTAAATAGCAGTGGTGTGATTCCCTTCATGGGGCTATCACATTAAGTTGACAGTATACAACTACTCTATCGTACCACTACTGCTTATATCTCTCTGAGGTATTTAGAAATGTAATATATAAATATATAAATATATACATACGTATATATATATATATATATATATATATATATATATATATATTATATATATATATATATATATATATATATATATCTGTGCATGTATATAATTCTTTTACTCTGTTACTTCTTTCACTAATTTGAGTGTGGCCATACTGGAGTACCGCCTTTTAGTTGACGAAATCGAACCCTGGACTTATTCTTTGTAAGCCTAGTGCTTATTCTATCGATATGTTTGCCGAACCGCTAAGTTACGGGGACGTAAACGCAACAACATCAATTTCTTAGTGGTGGTGGGCGGGAAGAAACCCAGACACAAATACACACACAGGTTTACATATATATATATTTATATACGCACATGTCGATGGATTTTTAATGCAGTTAGTATTCGTGACTAAACACAATTACATCGTGAATACTGTTATTCTATCTACGTTTATATGTAGTGAAAAATTACCTTGTCGAATCAAATCAAACGAAAGAAGAGAATTGTGTTTATATATATATAATGCCGTAATGTAATCAAATACTGTTACAGACGAAATGAAAGTGAAGCGATGCAAGCGGATACGTAGGTATTGAATACCAGAGTTAACTTCGTATTACTTCTCTTGAAAAGAAAAATTCTTGAAGTATATTTATTACTGTTAAAGCAATAGGTTTACCTTCAGAATTGTTCCACCTTCTGAATTTGCTTCCTCGTAAGATCCCAAACAATGAATATATTTAAATGAAATTTCCTATACATACGCTTCTGATTCTTTAGGCATTTGTTGTAAATAAATCCGGGTGCTGGGAAGAGGAGTCCCAGAAAAATTATGCGAGGCAGTTTGTTTCCTCATTTCTTTCGGAAAAATGGGTATTTTTATACGAAAGTTTCTACAAATGCCTTTCAGGGTGTGTCAAATACGATTATAACGCAATTTGAAGTGGAAAGGAGAATGTTGAGCACACATTTATACATACTGTTGCATCGCAATTTTTTTTGCAGTTTCAAATTTCATTTCGTAGATAAATGTGATATGTGATAATATATGTATGTGCGAGCGAACTATGTTGTTTTCATATTAAATTCCGTTATGATTGTAATCTGCACACCCTGAAAAGTGTTCGTAGAAAATATCACAAAATATATGGATTTTGGTTGAAAATTATTTGGAAACAAATATCCGATTCGTGTGATTTTTCCCACACTCCTCTCTCCACCCAAAGGGAAACATTTTCACTACAAATTCCATTATAATTTGAATCTACACTATCTGAAGCATGTTTGTAGAAACATTGCACCATCTTACTCGAAAGTATGAAGGAGGAAAGCCGGATTTGATGTGGGGCAAATACGTGTAGGTATGCCAAGCAATAAAACATTAATCCCTAGCAGACGTTGTTAAAGGAAACAACAGTTGAAAAGACAAAGCAGACAGTTATACGGGAAAATATTTGTTTCAAATTTTGGCACAGGGACTAAGTTCGAAAGAGGGAGCTCATCAATCATGTTGACCCCTGTTCGAGTGATATTTATTTGAATGACCCCCATTGGAGGAAAGGTAAATTCGACCTCGGTGAAATACGAACTTAGAACATAACGATATATGAAATGCAGCAAAGAATTTTGCCCAGCGTGCAAATGATTCTACCAGCACGCCGCTTTCTGTAAGATGAAATATTACAAAGCAGTTGTTAGCAGAAAGTGTATTTAATATTTAAAAAGCAATGATGGATAAAAGAATAATATTAACTTCTAAAAAAAAATGAAACATAAACCTCGGTAGTAGTGATGTTCAAACATGCATTGCTTGCGAAGTAGAAATTCAAATGACATATTATTTGTGTTCCTGCATGCGCATAAAATGTATCCGGTGTTGAGCATTTCCTTCTGGTTGAGACCAATATATTATTGCACATACAGTACTGAGAAACTGTATAAGGAACAAATATTTTTAAAAAGTATATAATTAACACTCACACACACATACACTCAAACACACGCACACACACACATAACATTACCTGCAGGTCTAGGAGGTAGATAAGAAGGTAGAATTCATCGACTGTAGCACCTGATTTGAAACTTGTCCACTGATCTCATACCTAGAATCTTTTGCATTCTGATAAACATCCACACACCCAGGCATATGGTTATACACACAGTACACATATGCATACGCATATACCGGTACATTTGTGTTATTGGTGATAGTTTATATTCCGGCATTAGTGGGGATGGCGATGGTTGACTCATTGATATTTTGTTTTTCTAATATCAAGCGTCGTTCTGTTATATGTATGACTCGAAGTATCATCCGTAATGAAACGTCATGTGTTTGTGTCAATGTGCCATGCTCTTTCTAATAGTTTTAGCTTCTTAGACTTTCACATTCCTATATGGATATTTACTCAGCTTTCTTAACCTTTCTGCTATCAATGCATCTAAGATGTAACAGCTAGAACAGCACTCAGATGAGACCCAGTTTAAGCTAATAGACTAGAGCAATAAGAAATGAAGTGATTTGCTGAAAAACACTGCATGCTGTGATCTTTAAGTATTGAATCTATGATTACATGATGGTGAACCGAACACAGTTCACAACTGGATGCGTGACACTATATTAGTTATTTTGTTGTTATCTCCGTTCGCTGAAAGCGACTTTATAATTATGTTATAATTACTATTAGTATAGATTTTTGTCGAAAAATATCTCCTATTTATTTGTGATCTAATAAAGTTGTCTATTTCTGTAATTATTGAAGGCACATGGCCTAGTGGTTAGAGCATCGGACTCATGGTCGAGGGATCGCGAATCTCAGACTGGGCGATGTACGTGTTTATGAGCGAAACACCTAAGCTCCACGCAGCTCCGACAGAAGGTAATGGCGAACTCCCGCTGACACTTTTGCCACTACTTTCCCTCACTCTTTCCTCCTGCAACTAGCAGCTCACCTGCGACGGACCAGCGTGCCGTCTAGGTGGGGAACCTATACGCCAAGGAAACCGGGAAATCGGCTCTTATGAGCCAGGCGTGGCTTGAGAAGGAACAAACATTTCTGTAATTAACTTAATCCAAAGTTTAATATCTGTACGTTCTTTCCTAAGTTAATGAAATAATTTCCTTCAGGTGGCAGCGTCGAGAAACTATTTACCCTGGAATATGTCAATATTGTACCACAACTCTGCCTTAACGACTTTCTTAATAATTCTTTTTATTGTTTCCATTATTTGTTTAGATCTCCGAAACTTTAAACTAAACCATTTCATACGCTGCTTTCTCACCCCTTTTACCTACTTTACTTTGCTTTGATGCAAAGAACTGCATGTGGTGGATGAAGTTTCTTCTACGCTTCTGTATTTCTCTTGGTTGGTACAAAGTAATTTATTCCCGATGTCTGCTATTAGTTTCACGAGCTGTTAAATTAGGTTGCAAATTAAGACTGCAACACGAGAGTAAGAAGTCTTCATACTACATATTTTTTGTAGACACAGGGCTATTTTAGAACTCACTGCTCACATAGTATTTGAAATCGCACCGACAGAGTGGCAAAGTAGATTTCTTAACTACATAGGCATTCTTGCACCCAGCATGACATTAAATACAATTTAGATCGAATAATGTATTTTAGATGATGAAATCTATTGCAACACTTCAAAAAGGCTTCAGCAATAAATAAATAAATAACTAAATAAATAAAAAGATAAAAACTGTGAATAAAATCAATTTCCTACTCTGGGAAGAATCTCGTCTGATGTATTTTCAAATTTTCATTCAAATCACGTTTTTCCTAATTCGTAATTTTCCATCCAAATGAGTTACAATTACAAATTCTCCTCCAAAAACCAATCAACCAATCGATCGATTAAACCTGTTTTGTGTTACATCGTCATATCTTTGTACACGACTTTGTAAGTATGCCTGTACGTATGTATTTAGACACACACATACATACATACATACATACATAAATGCAGTCACACACATATACAAATAAAATATATACTTATGTGTGTTTGTGTGTGGGGGCGATACATCTATATGGATATAAGTACATATGCATGGATGTGTATGTATACGCTGTATGCGTATACTATGTGTGCGTGTGGGTTCATTGTGTAAGGTGTTCACATAGCTCCTGGTGTTACTTAAACTTTGGCGTGAAAACAGGATCTTCTGTTGTGATATATGGAAACTCAGAATGTTTTAGAATATGATCGTGTTTCCACGTCCAAGGAAAATTAAGGAACAAAAGGAAAGAAGTCAACCTATCAATCAATAAATACAGTTTCGAGTCTGTTGCAAGTTCCTTCTATTAGCTTGTGCATTCGTTGTGGTATCTATTTATCATATGTGCAAGCTGATAAAAGCATAGATTTCTGCGTATAAAATTATCTGCCATCACTGGATTCCAGGATCGATACCAATATCAGATATCTTCTCTTGACATAGAATTCACATGATGTTGTTTAAGAATTCACAAAAGTTTGAAAGTAACTGGTCAAAAGATTTCATTTCTTACCATTTGTATTATTCTGTAGTTTTACTCTGTTTCTTTTGAAAGAATGGATGTCATTGTTCAGAGTTTAGCCAAGCATGTAAAACTTTTCGATTGGGCGCGTGTAAAATAAGGTGTCAGCTTGAGGTCATGCTGTTGAAATAAAGTTACTTATCTTGCGCTTTTATGCTTACAAAAGGATTTAGTTAGTTGGACACATTAGTTTGCCAGGAAAGTTTTCACTAGGTATGTACTGTCTTTGATGATATTTGAGTATTATGTATAAAGTTTAGTCATTGACATTTGCGGAAGTAAAGTTTGTAGAATATGCTTTAATAAATATTTATTCTATTTTGTGTCAAGCGAGAGTATATATATATATATATATATATATTATATATATATATACAACTAATATATATTGAACTATATATATTCAATCCTGGATCTTGAATTATTCAATAATATTATTTGCTAGTCTATTTTGTCCCTCTGTCTTATCTCATGGTACGATATGAACATTTTACGTGGTTTTTAAAGTCAGGGTTTTGACTGCTATTTCGGCATGGTTGTGTCTCTCAGACACCCTTATTTTTAGCTGTAAAAATTTATTACCATTGTACAGTATTTTTTCCCATGCTGGCCACTTGATAATATCGATATTTAAATATCAATATTATCCTTATTTATAAATTTATATATATAAAACTTAGATAAAACTTAGATATGTTTCGACCAGAGATTGGTCCAGGCCATGTCTAACTTAATAGCACCACCTGATAGGATTATTCGAATCCTGTTTAAGTCAAGTTTTGTTCAAGTAGTGAGTTCTTGTTGGGTGAGTTGTATCCAGTTTTGTTCAAGTAGTGAGTTCTTGTTGGGTGAGTTGTATCCAATTATGGGTGGCTTATCTGGTATTCTTTGAAGGAATCTATCCAGACTCTGTTTGAAGTTGATGGGATCCTTTTCCTCTTTGATCTCCCTCGGGACAATGTTAAATAGGGGAGGGCCTGTTGAGGAAAAGAAATTATGTTGCAGTGTACATGTATGTTGTGATCTTGAATTTGGCAGGGGACGTATAGCCCGTGGTCCAAGTCTTGAATGAACCTTGAAGCTAATGTTTAGGTCGTTTGGGCAAAGTTGGCGGTATATTTTCCACATCGTACAAATGATGTACCGCTCACGGCGACGCTGGAGGGAGTAAAGTTGCAAGGCTTTAAGGCGATCCCAATAGTCGAGAGCAGCCATGCCTTCAATTTGTTTAGTGAGAGCCCTCTGGGGTGACTCAATTCTGGAGATGTTTTGTCTTGTGTGAGGAGACCACAGTGGGCAGCAGTATTCAAGGTGTGGCCGTACAAAGAATGAAAAAAGTGCTATGATGACACCTTGTTCTCTGGACCGGAAAGTTCTTAAGATCCAGGAACTCATCCTACGAGCTATATCGACTTTCTTGTTGATGTGTGCACTCCAACTGAGATCGTCATCAACAATTACACCCAGGTCTCTGATATTGTTAGAGGCTGTGAGCGGTTCCCCTGAAGGAAGAGAGTATGGTTGTTTTAGTGAGGAATTTCTTCCAAAATGCATCAGCTCAAATTTTCCCTCATTCAGTTGCATTTTGTTTCTGTCTGCCCATTGACTCACAGCATATAGGTCAGACTGGAGTTGAGTTCGGTCTGCTTCTTCATTGACGATTTGCTGGAGCTTAGTGTCATCAGCGAATATTATATATATATATGTAACGTCTCATTTTGCATTATGAATATACACTCAGAGACATTACAAAAACTATATTCACGCTCAGACTTGACTCTGTTTGCTTCTCAGGCACATGGTTCCGGGTTTAGTCCGATTGCGTGGCACCTTGGGCAAGTAACGTCTACTATAGCTTCGGGGCGCCAAATGTCTTGCGAGTGGTTTTGGTAGATGGAAAATTTAAGAAACTCATCATATATATATACACTCACAGACACACACACGCGCGCGCGCGCACACACATATATATTTATGTGTCGTTGTTTCTGTGTTTGTCCCGCCCCCATCTCCGCTTGCCAACCGGTATTGGCGTATTTATGTATCCGTAACTTAGCAGTTTGACTTAAAGGCCAATATGATAAGTACTAGGCTTTGAAAAAAGTCTTGGGTAGATTTGTTCTACTAAATACTAAATACCCTCACAATATATTGACCACCATCTATCACTGCTTTTTTCATTTTCTAATCTCTTCCTTTCTTTCTTTCTTTTTTTCTTCTTTCCTCCCCTATTCTTCTTGGCCAATACTATTCTCCTCCTTCTAACATACACATTCTTTTCTCTCGATCTACTTACCCCTACCAGTACTTTACTTTCTCAAAATCTCATTCACACTACAAGACACATTTGAATGAACAGCACATGGAATTAATGTCTCCATACTATCCATTTGTAATAACAAAATATGAAGTCCTATCGGAATTTACACACCATGGACAAGGAGCCTTTCTACCCATTATACACAGCGCTTTACTTGGATAATGGAACTGGAATTGTAACATCCAACTTATACATTTTTATTCTTTAATTTCCATTTATTCTTCCTCATATGTCCCAGTGGTGATATTATCCGAACCTTCGTCGGTACTGGCATGTCATATGATGACAACGTATTTCGTCATCTCAACGGGACTAGTCGGAACGACCCTACTGACTGTGTCAGTCCATTATTTATTCGTAGTGGACAAGCCCACTTCTCAGTCGAGAGTGTCAGCCAGAACACTTCCTATATCTCTCCCAAAATAAACTTCCTATATCGAACTCTATTATTTCCCTCTTTTTAACGCTCTTATATCGTCTCTGATGAAGAGATATTACTCATATCCTTGAAACAGCTGTAAGATTACATTTCTCATTATAAATATCCTAGAAATTTCATACTACCGTGGCTATGCTGTCTCATTTTCTTTAACTCACACGCACATAAATAATTATGTGTACTAACAGGCATCACCCCTAATTATTGATTGATAGTTTATACTGTTATAGGTTTTTTTACACATGCTAAACCAATGATATTATTATGAACAATAATATGTTCATATATATATATATATCAAACTAAAGTTATAGAACAAACAAATGCAAGGTCATCCCAAAACATTTCATAACTCGAACATTTAATCATAGAAAATACTTTTAGACATCACGGAAGATGGAATATAATTCATCTGTACAAGCATATAATAAAGTGCGAGAAAAATGTGTGAATATATGTGAATATATGTGAATACAGTTCATCACGGTTAAAAGTTAATAAATAGTTTAGCTCTTGCAGGGTTTGGAACCACGGGGGTTCAATTTAATTTAATTTAATTTAATACAACCATGTAATTTTAATTTTTTTACTTTTACTGCTTTATATTTTTTTTACTGCCTTATTTTTCTACTGCTTTATATAAAATATTTTTTTTTACTGCTTTAATTCTTTCTTCTGGTCTCGTCTGAGCATGACTGCTTCAATAAGAAAACACACAATATTGTGTTAAGCCTGCTACGGGATGTTGTCTGTCTCTCTATTTTTTCCCCTGACGAAGGAGTTATTAGCGTGATGCACCCTAGTGCCTTAAACACAATAATATACCCCTGAAATGGCCATAGGGAATTTCGTAAATATGGTTTCTTTTTAACTATAAGGCCTCTCTTATTCGATAAGTAATTTTATATTTTCTAAACGATGAACCTTTATTTTATTTTACATTATATATTATATATGTTTATATGCTTCCTATATTTATATATATTTCTATATATTTTTATATACCTATATATATATATATATATATATATATATATATATTACTTTATACTATATTTTTACGTCTTACCTTCTAGGTGTTGTAATGGATTTTTTTAAAAGATATATTTTTCTTAATCGCTAAAGTATTAACTTTTAATCGTGATGAACTGTATTCACATATATTCACACATTTTTTCTCGCACTTTATTATATGCTTGTACAGATGAATTATATTCCATCTTTCGTGATGTCTAACTGTATTTTCTATGATTAAATGTTCGAGTTATATATATATATATATATATATTATATATATATTATATATATATATATTGTATTTGCCATGATAGATCGGTAGCCACTACACATATTTTTTCTCTCCTTGTTTCTCTCCTTGTTTCCTTCTGTGTTCGTTTTCGTTTCTGTGGAAGAGCGTAGGCTCAAAACGTTAAAGACTTTTTCAATTCCCGAGAGTTATACTAATACATCTATTTGTTTTCTACACCACTTGTTTTCGTCTTTTGCATTTTTCGTGAATTCTCCCTATATATATATATATATATATATATATAGAGAGAGAGAGAGAGAGAGAGAGAGAGAGGGGGAGGGAGAGAGAGAGAGAAAATGAAAGACAGAAGATGGAATATCATCGATTCTTCTTGAGTAGGACACTCAACAACTGGTTAAGAGCATCCGGTGTGCAGATGTATCACGTCGAGTGATAAATAAGTATAACTCTTTAAAATGACTGATCCGCAATGTAACTTTCCGTTTTGTAGTGAGAAAAGCAGCCAGACGGAGGAAATATCTTCATTTATATAGAAGATCATAAATAAAATAACAGATAGCAAAAAGAGAAACGAACACGCAATCCAGCGATAAAAGAATTTAACAATGTGTGTGTGATTGGCGGAGACAAGCACAAAGTAACATAGATACACACACACACGGAGACAAGCACAAATTAACATAGATTCACACACACACAACAGAAATTCCGTCTACCAAATCCAGTCACAAGGCTCTAGCAAGCCCAAGGTTCTAGTAGAGGACACTTGCCCAAGCTGCTATGCAGTAGGACTGAACCCGGAGAATGTGGTTGGAAAACTAACTTCTTACAATAACCACGCCTGTATAAAATTACATACGTATGAAATCAATATGACTTTCTATCAAATTATGTATGATATAAATATAATTTTGTATAAAATTATATATGTTAGATTCTTTGTATATATAACTGTATCCTTCGTTTTATTTACGTATCTGACTGTCTTTCTATCTATCTTTCTCTATGTGTCTATCTACACGCATATACATACATGCGGATACACATAGAGACACATATATACATACCTGCATACATACATATATATATATATATATATATATATATATATATATATATATATATATATATATATATATATATATATACATATATAAGTGTACGTGTGCGTGTGTATGTGTGTGTGAGTATATTTGTCTAAGTAAGAAATCTGTATGAATGTTTGAAGGTGTGTATGCGTGTGCACGCTTTTGGTAATAACTTTAACATCAGCTCTTAGTTAACGTAACACTCCGTAAGACTTCAGTAATTTTCTTCAGGCTAAAACAGCCATAGAATTACACGATCGGGGCCAAATGCAATTTCTGGAAATGAAATACAGGAATGAATGCTTCTAGATGCAGGAGCAAGGGTATAGATTTTGCTGTGTTTAATTGTGTGTGTGTGTGTTTGAATTAGTCATTACAGAGAAACGCATACGCACACTAGTGCGTACGCATGCACACACACACAGAGACACACAGACACACACAACACACAGACACGCGCATAGACACACTCATATTCACACACATACACAGACACTCATGCATGCGCAATATTTCGCACACAGGTACACGTACGTATATAATTATATGCGTATACAAATATAATATACCTATATATATATAATTCAAGAACTAGAGAATCTTCGTCATCTTCCAAGATGATAATTTTGTTAATGAACTGTAGGGACACCGTATATTATTATGCAACCACAATATACTACAGAGTATATTAAGCGTTTTTATAAGTCAATATTGTGTTCTACTGTGTTAGCAGTGCGATTGCATCACTTAACACGGTTATCTCTATAGATTTTTCCATAAATATTAAAGCCAGCACAGATTTTGTTACGACGTATCGTATCCGAGACACATAATACAAACAGTGAGATCGAAGACGAAAAATGGGTAATGGACTAAATGACGTTTCAGGTGTTTTTGCTCCTTCATCAGAACTCATTTAACCTATTAATCAATTCACAAGCATAATGTTTAAATAGCCACTATATACAGCGGTACAACGTTATTGGCTATACCAATTTTACATATTAAACACATCAGGCGCCTCGGATACGAAACGCCGTCACATAATTTGTGCTGGGTATCATTTTTTATGGAAAATCTGTATAGAAAACCTTAACAAGTGATCATTTAGTTGTTTGAACTGATGAATTAGTTGAGCACAGAATTAAACTTGTACGTTGCTGAATAGACAAAAGACGCTTATACAATTCGAAAAAATATGAATGAGGACAGTGACAGTGTATAGCAAATCATGACATTCCATCTAAATTTACATGCAATCCAATGGATATCCGTACAGTTTCCGTCCATTCTATTGCAATGGCACTACACATGTCAACGGAAGGTTATGTTAAAAGATGCTTGATATACAACGGGATCGGACTTGAAAAATGGCGATGATAATGATTTGGATGCGACGCACACACACAACACACATGTATACGCATATGTATGTTCGTATGGGATGTGTGTGTATGCGGTGGTTAGGAAATCATTTAGTCATATATGGCTGTTTTATGTGAATATTTTCTACTTTGAGCTTGCATTCCAAGTTGTCCTTCATCCACGTAGGGTTCAACATGTTAAAGGTGGTTTATGGTGTTTCGCTGATTGTGTTGGAACATATTGATGTTGCGTGATTGTCCTACAATGGTAGTCTAATTAGGGCTAGGATGATACTTAATTAAGGGTTTTGAATTTTAAAATGTATTGTCGTGCACATGTGTGTGTGCGCGTTCTTAAAAGAATATAGTAATATCTATCTGCACATGCACAATACTTAACTGCATGCATGCAGACATGCATAATAATACACTATTGAATGCAATCACCTACTATAGGGGCAATATACACCTACTGCAAAATGAATCGCGAGTACTAGCGGTTACACTTACACATGCCAATTAAAAATGGCTCTTCTTTTTTTCTGATAAATATGGAAAACTCCCATTTTAATGGAAGATTTTAGCAGTAATCGAGAGATCGAGAGGTAAGTTTCATATATGACTCAGCATGTAATTATAATTACAAAGTACATGTTTGGACACGAGACAGTCAGATACCAAATGTTGCGTAACTATCGTGAGAGATTTCAATGAACCTTTCCTTTGAACCAAATTTTCAACAAGTTCTATAGAAACAGCCACGAAAGACCGTTTGTTCGGTTATATGAAAAGGATGAAAAGTGACTGGGATTTAACATACCCCAATTATTCATATCAACTGGCAATCATTATACAGAAGAAAAATTTACCTGTTATTCTTACCAACCATAAAAAGCATGCATTAAATATAATAGGATCAGTGCAGTGGTTCTCCTGTCCTGAAAATAGTCTGAACAGTGAGAAACATGACCAACGCCATAAAAAAAATCAAGTATAATACATTTGTTTAGAGACCAGCTGCATGGCCAAAGCGATTGTCTCGGCCAGGATTGGGAATAAAAGAATATATTCGTAGATAACTATTGAGAAACCTACCGTTTCTTACGTTTAAGCTATGTATTTTCATTTATATCTATTATCATAGATGCAGTGGGTTATGCAACAACAATCTGCATGAAAAATGAGGAATGTTGTGTTTCCCCCAAAACTAAACAGAAAATTGATTTGTATTCCCCAAGCAATCGATTAGATATACTTACAAACTTTGTAAAACATTGCAGAAATTCTTCATTTAGGGTGAAAATGCACACAAAATCACAGATACATACAAAATGCACCCTTCACCTACAGACATACAACTGCGTACATACGTACTTGTGTAAATAACATACAATCATGCATACATCCATGATATATATATGATATATATATATATATATATATATATATATATATATATAGGTGAGAAAGTTGGTGTGTGAAAGCACGTGGTTGAATATATAGAAAATAGTAAAAAGTGAAAAAACTACAGAAGGCTTGTTTTAAAAGGTTAAAAAATATATATTTGAGTCATTATGTCAGAAGAATGTTATAAATTTTTTTCATACAATGACATAGTTTTTGTAGAAATGACCGGTTTCGCGTTCAGCTTTTCAAATTTCTTACATCGTTATGCTTTCGTTGAGAAGTGTAAGGAAGAGTTCCAGATAAGGGGAGGTAATAAGTGATTTCTTCCGGTGTAAGGGAGATAATCGCTTAATATTTATTGCCTTTTTTGGGGGGTGAGTTTCTCTGTATAAGAATGTATTTTTCAATGAAGAATGTTTCCTTGTTTAGTCTAATTTGTGTTGGTGTTCCAATAGCACATTGGTAAAATGGAAAGATTAAAAATTGTGGTAGTAGTTGCTTTGCGCATTTCTCAATGTGCTCACTAAAGGGTATCATTCTGTATTCTGGGAATGCAATCTGTTGTCGATGCAGTGTGCATCTACGTCTGAGTGATAGTCCAGTGGACCCCACGTTATTTTGGTGGCAGCCCGAGCATCTTATGACATAAATTAAGTTTTCAGAGGCACAACTAAAATTAGATTTGATCTTGAATTTCTGTCCCTCTTTGAAGAGGAATTTTGATCCTTCTAGCAGGTTTAGACATGTTGCACAGTTCGGTCTACCACATTTTTTTACTTTTGCATCCGTAATTTCAGAAAACAATTTTGCCTTTGTGAGAATCTTTTTAAGTGATTTAGGTTGTTTGTAGCTTTTAATGATTTGGTGTATGTTTAGAATTTCCTTTAATTTGGGGACCTTATGAAGTATTGGTAAATTATGGATGATGATGTTGAAGGCTTCTTTGTTTCTGGGGTTGTATGTGGATATGTAAGGTAGTATTTTCGGGGAAGGTGTGTTGTTGTGTTGAACTTTTCTCAAAGTTTCTATGTTGATTTCTGTTGCACGTCTGATCCCATCCTCTATGAGTTGAGCTGGGTAATGTCTGTCAATTAGGGTGTTTTTGAGTTCTTGCAGTCTAAAGTTCCTGGTATTTTGTTCTGACACTATTGTGCATATCCTTCTTGCAAGGTTGAAGGGGATGTTTGTTTTAGTGTGTCTTGGGTGGCATGAATCAAAAAGTTTGACAATACATTTTACCGTAAAAAATCCGGAATTGCTATGGGTACAAGGGCAGCACCAGTCAATATACATGTATATATAAATATATACACATAGACGCATGTATATATGTATATGTATGTATATAAATATATATATGCACACACACACAAATATATATATATATATACCGGAGTAAACACATAAATGTGAAACAAGGCGGAAAAAAGAGTACTCTATTACCAGTGGTAGTGTAATATGCTTTATTTAAAGCAGCAGAAAATTCAACAAAACCTGTTACTCTGGGCTCAAAATGAGCTGAAATATATATATATATATATATATATATATATATATATATAAACGGAAGTTGGTCTGTGTGTGTTTCTGTGTGTCTGTTAGGTTGTACCCTCACCCTGACCACGGCTTTCAACCGATTCTGATGAAACTTGACACACACATAGCCCAATGTCATAATTCAAAACTAACGCAGCGAACATTTTGAAAAGTTCCCCCAGTTCTGAAAAAAATCGATAAATTCGACATGGGGTCGACAATCAGAAACACAAACCACAGACGGTCTAGGGGACGCAAATTGACCATTTTAACTAAAAAAAATTTACCATCATTTTTTTTCCATTTTTTGGTTATAACTCTCTAAAAATGCTTTATAGTTATTTCCTTTACAAACCCGAGCAACGCCGGGCGATACTGCTAGTATATATATAAAGGGGATAAATGTTTTCAATTCTCCTCTAGTTTCAGAATTACTACTTTTTTTGCGGTTTTGAGTTTAGCTGCTCCTTTCAAGTGAGTCGAACGACCTTCTCAGGGTCATTTCTTAATTAGTTGTTGAATATATTATATAGTCTGTGACTATCTCTACTTTCTCTGTTGACCGCTGGTTGCAGAAAATTTTTCTTGAATTTTTTGTTACCCTTATATTGATTGATTAATGAATTCTTGACTAATTCTGAAATTTGCATCAGCAGCTTATATTTGCTGCGGAGTAGATGGCGCGATTACGGTGAATTCGAAAATTTAGGATATAGAGACCCGAGGCTTAGATGGTGTAGCCTCGTGTATATATATCTTCCTCCTCTTTTGGTGACTTTGCTGACGAGACAAGCCAAGCGTAAACGGATTTAATTTAATTTAATTAAATTTGATTGCGTGAAAGATGTTGGAACTTTGCAGGGTACAAAGTTTGAAGGGGATAAATGTTTTTATTTCTCCTCTAGTTTCAGAATTACTACTTTTTTTGCGGTTTTGAGTTTAGCTGCTCTTTTCAAGTGAGTCGAACGACCTTCTCAGGGTCATTCCTTAATTATTTGTTGAATATATTATATAGTCTGTGACTAACTCTATTTTCTCACTTGACCGCTGGTTGCAGAAAATGTTTTTTGTTACCCTTATATATATATATATATATATATATATATATATAAATTATAAAAATTATAAAATTTGAGGAAAAACCTTACATTGAATAAAATACATATTGACCTTAATGAAGGAAATATAATTAATACATGGAAATTGAAATGCATCAAAAATACATATTCATATTAAAGTATACATATATATCAACATACACAGATAGATACGTGCAAACCCCATACATATACAGAAGTACACAAACACACAAGTTCAAGTGCATGCATACACATACAGTCGTGTATGTGTGTGCTTAAGCTACTGTATGTTTATGTATCCACTTGAACTTGTGTGTTTGTGTACTTGTCTCTCCATATATATGTCAATATGTTACACAGCTTGTATACATAATTTTTCTTATTTAGTTTTTCCCCACCCCTCCTTTTTCCTTTTTTCCTTCCCCCTTTTTCTTTTTTCTCTCTCTTCCTTTCTTTGGTTTTTTTCTCTACATGAACGATACTTTTATAGAATCATGTAACTTTACGTCCCCACTCACTTACTCATGTCTTAAACTTTGCTTCGTAAATAAGAACGCTACTTTACCATCCATGATTTTAGCTTGCGTGCGAACTAGATTGCGTATACATATGTATACATGCATGTGTGTGTATATTTTAGCTTTATATTTATACGTCTGTATATGTATGGGGTTTGCACGCATCTATCTGTGTATGTTGATGTATATGTATACTTTAATATGAATATGTATTTTTAATGCATTTCAATTTCCATGTATTAATTATATTTCCTTCATTAAGGTCAATATATATTTAATTCAATGTAAGGTTTTTCCTCGAATTTTATAATTTTTATAATTTTATATATATATATATATATATATATATATTTGAGCTCATTTTTATTTATCGCTCGAAGATTGACCGTTATTTCTAAAGGGCCAATCAAACAAGTCCATTTTTTAAAGGTGTAGCGTTTGTAATAGTCTGGATAGTATTGACATACCGGTTCCATTCTAGCAAAAACTGTCCGATGAACGGCAACGGGAAACTCAGAGTAACAGGTTTTGTTGAACTTTCTGCTGCTTTAAATAAAGTATATATATATATATATGCGCATACATCAGCATAGATATTTATGTATGTATATATGCGGATTCTCCAAGGTCGTTTATGCTTTCTGAGGGAGAATGAAACTACAGTATATAACAGCGGAAGGTTCTGTATTAAATCTCTACTACATAACAATGGTGCCGTTAAGAGGAGGTATTAGCGTACGTACAGTAATCATCATAAAAAAATATTAATAAATCACTCCAAACTGACCACGTTATCAAGGGCAGCATTATTTGCTTTAATCATAATTCAAAGCAGGTAAGACAAAAAAAAAATCTCAAAACTGAGAATTAATCAAATATGAAATACTGACTTTTTGTGTAGTGTACTGTTTATATTTTGGTAAGTAAAGTGACGATTCTGGCCATGTCATCGCAAAAGTTGTAAAGACAATGCTTTGATTCATTCCCCGTTGTATGGTCCGTGTATAATTTTTAATTGATTTTAGTTACAGATATGTTTCACTTGTCTTATTAGATAGGAATTATCGTTTCCGCTCTTGATTTTATATTTCATTAGTGAGACAATATCAACTGAACTAAAATTACTTCTAGTTCAACGTATTGCCTCTCTTAACGCA
>NC_043003.1:76445392-76450392 GCF_006345805.1 Octopus sinensis | reverse complement strand
GGGCTAGTATATATCAGCACAGCTGTGTATAAGAAACACTGCATACCACAAAATAGCTATGTATAGATATGTTTGCCGTAAATGTGAAAAAGATAATGTTAATATTAAGTAATTCCTCTCTTGAAATTGTTATCATTGCATCTCGTCACGTCGTAAAGGCTACGATTTACAACCAAAAAAAAAAAAAGATTTCTTTAAAATATCAAATGGAAAAATGGGACAGTGAAGCATTTAAACTTCCAAGGAACAACCACAAATGTCAATTATATCACATTTGTGCATTATGATATAATGCAAGTAATCAGCAGCTGCCCTAAAATAACTACTGCTCCTCTCCTCTGAATATAAATTTCCATTTATGCCAATAATGATTGTTGTACTTGAAAACGTTATTAAATATCTGAGCGACAGCGTATGAAAAAACAAGGATATTCAAGAAAGAGACCAGCAGACATGAACTTTAACGCATTAAGATATGTAAACGGAACAATAAAAATATGCAAGATTGTGATGGAGTCTAATAAGAATTGCAATACATATAAATTGAATATATGCATCTATAAATATATATATATACTAACACACACACACACTTACACACATACATACACTCATACATACACATACGTGCATACATAGACACATAGTCACGCATATACACATATAATTCTGTGTGTGTGTGTTTGTGCGGTTGTATGGGGCCATACGGATACCAGTATATAAATTAAGATTGCTAGAAGATTTTCACAGGTGTTATATTTGACTCAACGGAGGACTGATTTAGCCAGAATGTATACGAAGAATTGAACAATATTGGAGGCTAGAAGCTAGAAAGTAGAGCGAAGAAACTAGAGCGAAGAAACTAGAGATGTGTGAAATACAGAAAGTAGTTTGAATGTGTTTAAACTCAAGAGAAAGCGAAGAGGGAAACGGATATTGATATGGAAGTGTAGTCTAATGTACAATATTCCAACGGAAGAATTGAAATGAAATTATGAAAAACTTTCCGTAACATTCAGTTGAAGTATCGAGGTGTATACTAACATCTATACCTGCATATAATCACATTGCTGTGTCTTTATACCTTATCTCTATTTATGTCTGGTACTGTCTGTATATCTATCTGTATACAAACACACACACGGGTGTATATGCACGCATATATACAAACATTATATATACATACATACATACACATATACATACATATACATATACATATACATATATATATATATGGAGGGCGATGTTGAAATAACGTTTCGATAAATAATACTAGCAATGGAATATCTACTTGAGATTTATCCATACAGAGAGTAATGTCAAACATACTGTGAAGATCAAATTGACTGTAACTTCAAGTTTCATTTATAGGGTTGTACTATCAGCCATGCATGCAGACAAACACACACACACACACACACACAACACACACACACACACACACACACACACACACACACACACACACACACACACACACACACACACACACACACACACACACACACAAGTTCATTAGTTTTCGGTTGAACGAATTCACTAAGACAAGCTATGATACTACATATACTAAGTGATTCTTCTGTCATTTCGTATATCGAAATAGTCATACAAATGCAAACGCTAGTACACACTCACAATCAAGTAATTCGCATAGGCACAACGCAATATCTACTTCAGTGTGAAACGGCGGTGAGTTGGCAGAATCGTAAGCGAGCCGAGTAAAAATATTCAGCAGCATTTCGTCAGTCGCTGTACTCTGAGTACAAATTCTGCCGGATTTTTGGTGCACAATACCAGCAATTTTGGGTGAGGGGTGTAAGTAGACTACATCGACCATAGTGTTCAACTGGTATTTACATCATCCTTCACGAAAGGAAGAAAAGCGAAGTCGACCTCTGCGGAATTTGAATTCGGAATGTAAGGATACACGAAATACCACTAAGCATTTCGGATGAGGAGCTAACTATTCTGCCAGACCGCCACCTTACGGGTGTTGCATATTAATGAAAGAAAGAATCAGTTGTCGCTAAAATTACAATATACCATAGGAAGCTAGTGAGGTAGTTGAATCGATAGCATACCGGATAACATGCTTAGCGCTGTTCCCTCCGTCATTTCGCACTGCGTGCAAATACCGCCGAAGTCGACTTTACGTTTTATTATTTTGTGAGTGATGACATAAGTACAATCCTATCACTGGGATCGATGTAACCTCCTCCACACAAATAATTGACGGTGTTGAATGGAAATAAAAAGAAAACAATTATTACTCACAGTTCTATAGTTCTGGGTTCGATCTGTATAGAAAGTATTGTTATTAACCATTCCTTTCAGCCATGCTCTCCCTGCGTATATATATATATATATATATATAAAAACATTATTGGTGAATTGAAGAAAGGAGCTGAAGATCAGATTGAACAGAAATCGTTTTATTTCATTCTACACGGGTTTCGAAAGGCACAATACCAAAATCGATTGAATAATGGGACCAGTGTGTTCTTTCTCTTCAGGAAGAAAAAAAAGGAAATCCGTTGGAAAAAAACAAAAACAGAACAGACGCAGAGCAAAAAACAAATCGAACTGG
Organism: Octopus sinensis; assembly: GCF_006345805.1. Taxonomy (NCBI): domain Eukaryota; kingdom Metazoa; phylum Mollusca; class Cephalopoda; order Octopoda; family Octopodidae; genus Octopus; species Octopus sinensis. Next base: position 76,447,802 of record NC_043003.1, on the reverse strand, counting down.
CTCTAAGAGCCCATGGCGAAACTCTAATTTCAATATCCGCACCCAACGCAAGGTTGCAACGCCAGAGGTTTTGTACCTCCAACCGTGCTGTTCACTGCTGTGATTTTTGTACTAAGGTATCGGTTAAACTTTTGATTAATCTACTACAAGATTATTCATCTTTCTATTCACATAATTATATATATATATATATATATATATATATATTATATATTACATATATACATTATATAATAGATATATATATATATATATATATATATATATATATATAATATATATATACATCGCCGCCAAGAAATGTCAGGTATTGAAGGTGGCAACCGCCAAACATTGCTTCAGGTGGTCAGGGCATTTTAGTCGAATGGCCTCTTTAAGACTCCCGCTGACTGTTCTCTCCATCGATGGCAAATGACATCGGGGAACCCCAAAACGCAGATTGAAAGACCAACTGAAATCATACCTCTGTCAAGCCGGAATCAGCCCTAACACCTGGAAAACAGAAGCGTCTCACCATCCATCCTAGCAATGAGCAATTCATTTCGGCTGTTGTACTTTCGAGGAGAGGGGAAAGACTAAACGAAAAGCACCAAGAAGGCTACGCCACACCAGCCATGCGACCACTGCACGAGACGGTTCCATACCCGACTTGGCCTTCTGAGTTACTTACAGGACTGTTTCCATATATATATATTGTTGTATTTGGGGATGGTCATGTTGCCAGTTTAGCCACCAGACGCACTATATTTTGGAGTTCACTTGTTCCAGCTTTATTTTAAATTAATTGTATCGTCACTATATAAGTGTGCGTGCGCGAGTGTGCATGTACATGTGTGTGTGTGTTTGTGTGTGTATGTGTGTCTGCGCGCTCATGTGGTGAATGTTTAAGAAAAAGATAAATGAGATTTTAGGTGGGGTGAGGAGAATTTCTTTGAGGCAGTGTGGGTGGCAGTTTTGTCCGATAGGTTGGGTGGCATTTTTGTACAATAGTTTGAACTGTTTATTGATTTCTATGTTTTTTAAAGAAATGTTATCTATTTTTGAACAATGGGGTAAATCACAAAAGCCTTCTGGTTGGTTGCTTTGATGACAAGATATGTGTCCAGATATGTGTGGATGTTTATTTATTTCAATGAATTATTGGCTTAACAACGTACAAGTCACTACACGGTTGACTGGTTGAAGATATTTGTTGAAGATATCGTTTATTTTATCGTTTATCTTTTACTTGATTCAGCCATTGGTCTGTGTCCATGATAGGGCACCACCTTGAAATGTATTTTAGTCGGGTAAATCAACTGCGGTCTCTTCTTAAAGCCTGTTACTTATTGTATCCTCACTAATGCCAAACCGCTAAATTGTGAGGCTGGAAGCAAACCTACATCGGTTATCAAGCGGTGGTGTGGGACAAATACCAACACACACAGATGTATGCATATACACACATACACAGTTTATCAGCTAAAATGGAAATCACCTCAGAAATCCTACGCCCATCCTTCCCTCCTTTCATCCTCCCATCGTCCAATAAGATTGTCTCTATATCCACCTCTAACATGAACACCACTAGATTCCTCATCTATCACCAGGCAACCCAATTCACCTTCTTCTAACCTAACGCTAAACTAATGAGGCTTATACATGTATCTATCAGGGCCAGATCAGATAACTATAAATGTTCCATATCAGATCCCGCCATAGCGTCCTCACAACATTGTGGTCTACACCCTTCGTCCCCTTCGCTGAGTTGGCCACATGATTTGGATGCCAGGGAACTAGCTCCAAATGATGGTCATTTTCAGCGATATCAAAACTAGACGTAGGCCACACGGACGTCTAAAACTTCGTTTTCATGATCATTTTAAGTGGGCTTTGATTTTTATGTAGTGTCCCTCCAAATCGGTTGGATTCCTGGACTGTTAATCAGAAGGCTTAGCGGTCCGTGTGTGATGCTGGAATACAGCACTTTGAAACCGAACGCAGGAGACTACATGAAAAGAGGAGGAAAGATCGCCACAAACCCCATACGCCTGTTGTTCGGGATCACGTTCAGTACCTTCAGTGTCACAGGATCTGCATTTTTGAATCGGTCTTGTCAACCACATCCGCTACCATAAAAACAATGAACTGGATGCGGAGGAGGATGAGTGTCTTGTATCAATACCATCATCACCTTTGTTGGGGTATCATAAGCAAAGCATGCTTCCATATGTATGTAACGGCGCATCATAATGAATTATCGTAAACAAATTTTGAAGAGAACAATATAGAGAAACAAATTTATAAGTACTATGTATAGACGATGTGGAACTAGTTGCTACGTAAAATAACCTTTTGACTAATTTAATCTTTCTAATATTTTTCCCATGAAATTACTCAAGAGATAATTTATCAACATCGCAAAGACACG
>NC_043003.1:76397892-76442892 GCF_006345805.1 Octopus sinensis | reverse complement strand
CAACGCATAGGTCAAGCGGATTTGTATTTATCTTGGACACCTCTTATGAATCGTATTAGAATCTTCAAAATAACATTCTACAGCTAGTTTAGATAAAACTTTTACATCTTCTAAATGCCATACTGACATATTCGTTCACTTGGCATGAAAAGCTGCGAACACATGCACACGAACATACATTCACAATTATAGCATACACATAAAAAAAACAGATAATAAATTTGCGAATACTACATTATAATTATTCAGATGGTTTTTCCAAGAAAATCTTCCAGTTTTGTATACTGCTTAAATGTTATACTTGTCAAAATATTTCACAAAACAATCGTTATACTATAGTCTCAAAACCTAGGACGGCAGACTAACCCAAAACCCCTACACACAAAAATGGAGCATATTCAAAGACTCGGGATACATCTGATTAACAATTTCCTTACATTAAAACTCTAACCAACGTGAGGTATTCTCCGTGCCCATGTGGCACTCAAAACATAGCTAAATCCTCCCACGTAACGATTTCCTCACTGTGCTCAATACCAATTTCCCTCCAATTCATCAAACGTGTACAACTATAACATTTGTTAATATTTCTCAGTAAATTAACTTGCTCTACCATGTCTCCTGTTAACTCTCATATATACATGCAAACATGCATGCACGCACACACACACATATATATGTATATATACATACACACATAAAAACATGTATGTATATATATAGATATATTTTTCATTTAGATGTATTTAAGTAGGTATTTAAAATAAAAAATCTTTTTTTATGGTGAGATGAAGGGGCCTACTATCTCTAACTGAAAATATATATTTCTTCATTGAGAATAATTTGAACCCCACTGATGCCGGAATTTTTATTCCCTAACAAATAAAATAAAATATATTTATATATATATATACATAAATACATACATACATACACACATATATAATATATATATATATATATTTATATATATATATATATATATATATATATATATATATATATATATATTTATATATAAATTTATATATGAGGATAATATCGATATTTAAGTTTCGAAATTATCAAGTGGCCAGTATGAAAGAAATACCTTACAAGGTAAAAAAATTTTAACAATTAAAAATGAGGGTGTCTAAAAGACACCAACATGCCGAAATAGCAGTCGAAACACTGACTATAGTACCACGTTAAATGTTCATATCGATATTATCCTCATATATATATATTTATATAATTCGTTATTATATTCACTGCGGTGCTTATTTTAACCATATCGTACTTATGCGGTGATTTGGCGGGCGATTCAAACTGGCTGTGTCCATACGTGCATATGTATGTGCGACGCTCGTATATGTAAGTATATCGTTTGTTGTGCATATATATATCTGTATTTATGTACCCTTGATATATTCAATTGATGACGGTAAAGCTTATCTAAAGCAGAACCAGAAATCCTTGGATCTTGAATTATTCAATAATTTTTGCTTGTATGTTTTGTCCCTCCGCTTTACCTCATGGTGCGATATGAACATTTAACGTGGTACTATAGTCAGTGTTTCGACTGCTATTTCGGCATGTTGGTGTCTTTTAGACACCCTCATTTTTAATTATATATATATATATATATATTTTGTGAAATAGAAAGATGAATAATCTTGTTGCAGATTAATCAAAAGTTTAACCGATACCTTGGTAGCAAAAATCACAGCAGAAGACTGCACGGTTGGAGGTACAACCATATGGTGTTGCAACCGTGTGTTGGTGCGGATAATTGAATTTTAATATTATTAGTGAATTGAAGAAATGGAGTTGAAGAATGCAATAAAACGATTTCTGTTCAATCTTCGTTCAACTCCATTTCTTCAATTCACTAATAATATATATATATATATATATATATATATATATATATATATATATATATATATATATATATATATATATATATATATATATATGTATATATGTATGTATGTATGTATGTATGTATGTATGATGTATGTATGTATGTATGTATGCACACATGTCTGTGTATATATACATGTATGTACATTTATATATCCATCACCCTTACATTGAGCACAGGAAATATATCAATAAAGCAACAAATTTGGGTATGAAAAACTTTAGGCGATAGTTTAACTTCTTTTCAGGATACTTCAGAAACATATTGATCGGTTTCACTGACTTCAAATGCAATTAACATTCCAGCTAGATTGGATCCCAAAGTTTTTTACGAGATCTGTGGACAAGACCTTTGTAGCCATGCACAAATAGTCGTTTTTGACATACATAGTTGATCTTTAATTATTAAAGGGGCGAGTTGCAGTATGAGGTAGATATATTTCAGTAGTATGTCTAACAGCTTGAGTGACTGATTAAACTTCGAAACACTCCATATTAAATAAATTTACCTGTTAACATTACGTATTAATTAGAATTTTTAAAAATTTTATAATTACATCCTGCTATTTTCAAACAAAATGGATGTTTTATTGGATTAGGTATTCCTAGATAAACTGCATTTAAAAAGTGATCGATTCGCAGCACATTCATTTTTTCCTTTGGGAAAATGGTCTGTCGAATTAGGTTAGAGTTGAAGATTAACAACAACAGCTATGACCAAAATACAATCACAACAAATGTCTGCAGGTTATATAATATTAAAGGAGATAATTTTGATATAAAATGTGACAGAGGAACTATGTCTTGGAAGACTGCTAAGCCTCCGAGAGAGAGAGAAAAAATTTTGAAAATTCAAAATTCTGTATTTTTCTTTGAAGAACAAAGGCTGTGAAGAATATTGGGTTTTCGATAAATTGTCTATTTGTTATGTGCGAGTTAGTTGGTTCTTTTTTTTCGAACACACTTAGGTAACTACATCGTTACCTAGCATTTACTCACAAAACTAAATGCACCAATTATTAGTATAACTGTGAATTTATAATATACACATAGAAGCTAGAGGTTTCGAAGCAGTTGTCCATAGTTCTCATCCTTCTCCTCCATTTTCAAATGCGATATTCACATCAGCTAGATAACTTACTTCTATGACGATATATACTTTTTATTGCCTGTCCCAAACAACATATACGGCTAGTTAGGTTTATAACTGACATGTTTTTATGGCAATGTTCCAACAGTATTCCTTGCGTTGATGTTTGTGTATGTATGTATGTTTGCATATGTGAATATGCGCAATATGGCCGAAACGTTATAAAGTTCATTACGTAGTCACAATATCCTAGTTTCCAACTTGCAGCGCGTTTTCTCGAGCAAATGTCATTTTTCTAGCCTCCGTTCACCTATACATTGTGAGTAGAATTAGGTAAATGGAAACTGTATAGAAGCCCATTGAAAGTATTTTACTAGTAATTCGACAAGCTCATCCAACAATGTGTCACGTTGATGCTGTATGAGAATTACTTCCAGGACAAAAGTATTTGCAGAATCTTCAGCCACATTCACTCAGACTCATGTCAGAGATTTGATTGAAAACTCAATCCTCATCGTCAAACCGGCGGAGATCCATGTGTGTATGTATGTATGTATGTATGTATGTGTATGTATGTATGTATGTATGTATGTATGCATGCATGCATGTATGCATGTATGTATGTATGAATGTATGTATGCATGAATGTAAGTATGGATGTATGTAGGTGTGTGTATATATGTATGCATGTGTGTGCATTTAATTATGGATGCATTTGTATGTATGTATGTATGTGCATGGTTCCAAGTGCATACAAGTGCACGTTGGCGCACGTGTATGTAAACGAATTTGTTCTTTCAGGCATGTGTTAAGACAAAATCGTGAGAGTGGGGGGATGTCAGGGAGAGAGACAGATGGAGACAGACAGGGAGAGAGAAAGAGGGAGAAAGAAAGAATGAAAGGGAGTAAGATGAATTAAAAAGAAACATTATGATTGCTGCATTTTTTTATCCTTTGCTTGATTGAATTTCTTGCTATATCACGTAAGGGGGAAATTGAAAGAAAAGCAAAACCTAATATATTTTTACTATCAATGTATTTCGTTAGAAAATCTGATCCTTAATTTTTTCGAGTTCAGTAAGTCACAACAATTTCTGTAGCCTATAGTTCTTGAGCTGAAGAAATCTCTGTCACATTTCTGGCTGAAATCTTTCAAACATAATTTCTATTGAATATTGAAGATAATTCACATTAGATTCAGACAACGAAATAAACCGGAATAAAAATCATTTTTTTCCAATAGATTTAACCCGGAAGAGAATTTGATATATTAGATTCTATTGTAGCTAATTATTTTGAATACTTACACTGTCACAAGGTGACATAGACACGTTCACAGAGCTCCCACTCAGCCGAACATCGAGGTTTAGTAACCTGGAGCGAAAGAGGGATGCATTATCAGCCAACTAGTATTTACTTAGATCTGAATAGAGCTAAATTACTTTTTATGCACCGTAGCGTTGATATCGCGAGGTTTCGATTCATCTAATCAATGACGTTCTTCTAATTACCTAACAGGAGGATCGATTTCCATCAGTGGTCATCCTTGTAAATATGTTTCTTTATTAGCCACACAGGGCTGAACACAGAGTGGACCAATTACAAAGCTGAGCTTTTCTTTATGGGGAGAGAAAAATAAACCAACTAAAATAGACATCTTATGTAGTATGACATCATACGGATGTACTGCAACACTTTATGAAGTGAAACCGGATTCAAAATGTATCCAGCTATATTTTTAATACGATACTGCAAAATAGATGTTTTGCTCACTTCGCTCAGTTGACCCCACTCGTGATCGTGCATATTGCATTTCTTGCTACATAAGTTTTGCTGCTCATTTCACCTTTGCAAGATGAAGGATCACTGTTCGTAAGAACTAGCGTAGAGTTAGGGTATTGTTTATTCTGCATTTGTGTTCTTCATAATTATACTACTTGCTTTCATATTCAGTTTGATTGAATTCCATTCTAAGTCACATGCTCACACACACAAACACACACACGCACATGAAATCAGTAAAGGAGAGAACAAATGAGCCAAGACCAAAGAGAAGTGTATTTTCAAAATAACAGAGATGGTAATCAACAGAATCGAGAACAACAGAGTCAAGAGCAAAGGCAGCTATACTTAGAAAATATGAGAAACAGAGCTTGATCTCTCTCAGCATACCAGCAAACAAGGGATCGATCAATTTATTCGACTAAAGGGTGATGCTCCAGCATGGCAAACGTCAAATGACTGAATCAAGTAAAAAATAAAAGAATACGAGAAAAACGTCCAGTACCACTAAACCAATATGTGTATGTATATATATATATATATATATATATATATATATATTATATATATATATATATATGTATATATATATATATATGTAAAATATGAAAGGATAAAGTAGAATACAGAACAAGCAATAAAGAAAATTGACTATTGTAGTGACTGAACTCAGAAATAAAAAGAGAGCAATTTATTATTAATAATCCCTAAATTTACTCTGACGAACTAGCGGCTGCATGCAAGAATTCGTGAGGGTTATTTCTGGTGTATATAAATGCTTGTTATTCGTGCATGTGTACTTTCTTATGCATGCACGAATACATGCATATATGTGTGCATGCATGTGTGGATAGAAGTAATATGGAAGAAGGCATGCACCCCATTTTAATTTAACATAAAGGGTGTTCGTGCTAAATTTGACATTTTGCATAAAAGGAAAAGAAAACGCAATATTCCACTCCAAAATAAATTATTTTTGAAATATCAAAAAGTACCAACTAGATTATGGTTGAGAGATATCAGTTTACTCAATGTTGGCGACTTCATCTCCTAACACGACCCCGGAACCAAGGATATGCGTACCTCACTGTATCCCTGGGAAAATATTCGAAAAACTACCAGATATTGGCTACCAGCTAGGCCTTGAAGTTGCAGGCTCAGTGATTGATGGATTTCTCAACTGCACTCAGAGCCAGAGTAACCTTTGGTATTAAAATCGAGGGAATTAGGAGGCCAGAACATGGGAGTAGAGAAGTCGTAGATGTTCTCCGTCAACCACTACTGAAGTTTTCAGGAGTTATGGAAAAGAGCTGAATACTACTGCCAATCCTGTGGCCTTCCATCAGCAATCATTTTCAGCTAGATTTTGACTACATTCTACAGCAGCTTCTCGTAATCTGTTAAACTAGGCCTATGATTCTTACTTAAACATGTAGGGAAGCCCGACGACATCATTACTGGAGACATACCCAAATATTATCACGGTTTGCAGGCATTTAACTTTCATGATAAGTGGGACATCGCATGTATTGTAGCCAAGGCATCTGTTGGTCAACTGGTGTAGTACGGATCTTTCATGTTAGAAGAAGCAGGTCATACACCGGATAAACGGGATGCCTGACCTTATTTAGGAGCTTCTTTGCTTTAGTGAAGCGGTTCTCTTTGACCTAGGCTGTCAGAAATTGTCCCTTACACCTCTTGTAAAATTGGCAGTGAATGTTTTTATTCTGTGCAAGATTCATTGTGGGTATTTCATCTCTCTCGCTAAAGCTCGAATTCCCGTCCTCGTATCATCCGTCACCTTGTCCTCTAGTTGTTGGATGTACACTCGGGCGAATGCAGTCAGAACGTTTGCTGCTTCATGTAATGCTGGCTACAGATTTGTATTCTCCATTGCAGCTGCTCATGTTACGTCTTACCGCCTTTAAATTATTCACAGAATATTGAACAGCAATGATGCTGTCAGCATTTTGACACCCGGCACGAATCCTCATGATACAGGTAACTCTTTTCCAATATACACATGGCTTCCAGTAATCTATGTCCGATTAAGTTTTTTATCAGCTACAACTTCAGTCTTTATGCTCTCCAACTCCATTGACTATTCACCAATACATGAAGATATGTCTGAAAAATTGAGGCATAAAAATGGTCAAACTTAGTCCGAACACTGTAAGTAAATGTAGTATTGAATGAAATATTTAATGAATAAAATAATTATACTACATGGTTATCAAAACACGTTATCACCTACATTTTCTATAGCGGGGCGGTTCTAGCAACATATATATACGTTCAGACACTCGGGCCCATATCTTCATCTCGTACTGTACATATCAATGGTTTAGAGGATATTTTAACAGTTATAGAATCGCCTTCTCTAGTCTTGTACAAATTTGCCATTTTGCAAAAAGGGAAAAAAACAAAAAAACAAAAAGACGATTTAAGTGGGGAAATCATTCAGAAACTTCTATCATTGTTTTATAAAGTTATGTCCAAATAAGGAATAGAAAAAATGCATCATTTTCGAGATGGTGAATTCTCTATAACCTAAAAACATATCACATATTCAAGAAATCATTAAGTTATACACATGGAGTTCCTGGCTGCAGCTATTGTAAGGGAGATAATCGCTACTAGATAAATAATAAAGCCTGGCGGGTTGAGAAGCGAGATAGGAGACATTGAAGGAATATTGTTCTTTCGTCATAGACCATTCGTAGTCCAGCAAGTGAGAGAGAAGAAAAGAGCAGAGACTAAGAAAGAAAGAAAGAGAGAGAGAGAGAGAGCAAACGAGAGACAGCAGGAGAGAGAGAACGAGAGGAAGTGAGAGAGAGGGAAAGATAGAGGTCGTCTTTGCAGATTAATTAATCCCATGGACAGTGTTAAAAGTGCATTAACAGTAGTCATCGTCATTCTGCTTTTCTTCTTTTACGCTTTCGATACTGAAAACACGAAAATATCACGTGGTTTCTATGTGACTAGAAGATCACGTCTATTTCTTCTGCATCCGACAACTGATTATGTTGCATACTTTCTGAACTGTTTTTGGCGCTCGATCAAATGTCAATAACTAATCCTATTTTCATGTGTTTACAAATAATGTTGTTTATATACTGTCATGCTGCTACATTTGCAATCGCTGCAATAAACAGGAACATGAAACTATAGAAGGGATTCAAGAAGCTTCCAATAAAGCATTCAAGCTCTCCTTTACGTATTTACTGTTTGTTTCACCACTCACTCACTCGATCAACCGATAAACAATCGATCAATCTCGCTCTCTCCTTCCCACTCTCTCCGCCTCTCTCCTCATCTCAATCAATCTCTCCCTCTCCTCCCCATCTTTCTCACGCTTTCTTCCTCTCTCCCTTCACTCTCTCTCCTTCCCTCACACTCTCTGTATATATTCATATATATGAAATTTAAAATGTCTTTAAGGAGACGAAAAGATTTCATTTGATACTCAGATGTGGGTACTCAAATCCCTACCACAGAATCAGTTGTAAGCTAGTAGAAATGATTATTTTACTACTGTACTTTTGATTATATATATATATATATATATATATATATATATATATATATATATATATATATATATATAAACCTTTTTATGATCAATTAATGGATTTTGAAATGTTATAACATATAAACATGAGGCATGGTCTTTATCGCCTCGTGTCCATATGTTAGCCTTGGTTTCCTGCTGGAGATGGCAACGTCAATTGTAAATTAAAATCATTTTATTTTATTTGCTAAAGATTGCCGAAACTATGCATAGTCCAGAAAAGATAGGGTAAATGTTCTTATCTTTCATTCCCTTTCAGAATTACAACTATTAGAGGTTTGGAGTTTACCTGCTCTTTCTAGCTAGTCAGATGTCCTATTAGGCTCATCTCTTATGTGTTTAAATGTACACTGTATTTTTCTAGAAATATATATATATGTGTGTGTGTGTATGTGTGTGTATATCTGCATGTGTGTATATATATATATATATATATATATATTTATATATAAAGAGCGAGAGAGAGAATGAGAGAGAGAGAGAGAGAGAGAGAGAGAGGAAGAACAAAATTAGAGACAATCGCTTGTCGTTTTTGGTTGTTTTTTTTTTATTATTTACTCTTGATGTCGGTGACTTTAATATTTGACTACTTGATGAAGTCTAATTAATTTATTTAGATCTCAAGCGCTGCTTTTTATGTAAGATCACGACCCAGGCTGAAAGCAAAATATAAATGAAACAAAACATCATAAAAATGAAGTGATGAAGGAAATAATAATCTGAAATGAAAGTATCTCTAATTACCGAGAATCTTGGTAATATTTTGATGGAATGAGTTACTTAATATAAAGAATTATAAATCTGATCTTAGTCAGTAGACAACGCAAAATTATTATGAGTCAATGTAATCCAATTTCGGATGAAACAGTTTAATATTCGGTATGACAAACATTTATAAGCAATATATTTATATAATTGCTGCAAAGTCTCTAAAAGTATTGTGACAAGAATGAATTCACAAGCGTAGCATACTTTCGGCTCTGTTTTTCTTTTATTTATTAAAATAAAAAAAAATATACTTGTCGCATTTTCGGAAACATGTTTGTCTGTCAGTTTATCTATTTATGTGTCTCTCCTCTTCTGTCTTTACATACATATACAAATATGTAAATATTATAGACATTATATATATTATATTGTGTGCATATATATTATTTAATAATTGAACGCCACGTAGTTTTTGTCAGCAGTATGTTTTTACATTTACGTATATATATATATATATATATATATATATATATATATATATATATAATATATATATATATATGTATGTATAGCTGTGTGTATTATATACATATATATTCACAAAACCAAACGCTGTCGTCGACGTGTATATATATATAACAGTATATGTTTGGGTGTGTTTATATGTGAGTGAGCGTGCTTATGCGTATTTACACATTACAAGGAAATCATGAAAAAATATTACGCATTCTTAGACTGAAACACTTAAAAGTATGTTACATTGTAATCTTGTGGAGGTTAAGACTTTTAGCCTTGGCAGACCGACCCTCAGGAGTGATGTTAATATGATGATGTTCAGCTGGAAGAAGAGTTCAACACAGTTCATGCACGTTTGTCTGAATATAAGCATTTATGTATGCATGGATATATGTTTATAGAAGAATAGATTCATACGCACAAAAACACACACACCATCTCACACACACGGCCAAACATACGAGCATACCTACACGCATACATGGTGCCAGTATAAAAGTATAAAGAGGCACTTTAATCGTAAATTATCTTGTCCATAAATATTGTCTTCGTAAAATTACTGACACCTAATACTTCCTCATACCTATACCTGTCAGCAAACTTCTTTTTGTGTTTTAGTTGTCTTCCTTTCTGCCTCTATTTCACATTTTCGCCAATCTCCAAATTTGTTTGTTTATATGTGTCTGTGTTTGTGTGCATGTGCGTGCACCCGTATGTGTCCGTATGTCCATGTGTGTGTCTGTGTGCGTGCCCACATGTATTGTGTATGTGTCAGAGTATGAATATATATATAGGGTTTTGTCGCTTCAATTCATACTACGTGGATTTCGATAGCATGGCAATGTAATTTTATACAATGTTTTATATAATTATTTGAGACATATCATACAATGTACAATATGCTTTACTGCTAGGTAACTCACCAGGAATATGTATATGAGAAGAGAAATACTGGGAAAGCGACAGGAGGTCAGCTGGCAAGAGAGAAAGTGGTAGAATAGGCAAGTGAGAAGGAGTCTATAAGTCCTTCGGGGGAAGATTATCTGCCTTTGGTTCTTTGTCGTATTTTTTTTGTTTTATGTGTTTGGAGAATAGATATTCGTGCATACTGGAGCTTCTTGAGGGGTATATTATATTTCCTCCTTATATTACAGTTAATTGTGTAATCTTTTTCGGCCTCACTTTGACTAAGTAGTTGAGAATACCGATCGGTAGAGTGTGATGATGTTTGAAAAATACACCTGAAATCCCTGTGTATATCCTGATTAGTAAGCATCCTGGTAGTAGACACAATTAAAGATATATTAAATCCTAAGGATCTTTATTGGTTCATGGAAGAACAGAAGCAGCTGAATTTCACAAGCATTCAGAAACAAACAAAAAAAATAACAATCGTAGGATTGACAAAGAAGCTTAGTCCCTACAGGTCTGCAGTTGTCCATCTACTATAAAAATACTCTTGTGTTTTCTTCGTTACAACATATGAATGAAAAAGAAGGGGTGATAGATGAATAAGGAAAGAAGGGGTGATGGCAAACTGGTAGTGGCATGATGGAAATTCTACTGTGAAAAAATAAGTTTCAACTCTGTGTAAGTATTTCTGTATGTAAGTAAAAGGGAAGCATTTAAATGTTTGTGTGTATATGTGTGTGCAAGGGAAGTGGGATAGTGAACATTCAATGCTGAAAAAAAATCAAACAGCGTTTCAACTCTGTGGATTTGGTATTTACTTCCCAGCTCCCGTATTTAGTCATGGCCAGCTTTATGTGGTCTTAAATCGCACAGGAGGGAAGGGACTTAAATATTGTCTTGAAGGAAACAAGCAGTCAAGGGATGTTAATTGCGGATAGATTTTTCACAAAATTTTGGTAACAAAAGAACTATTAAACTAAAGACTTGTTTTTGTACATTATTTATATATAAAATACTACATTTAGCCATCATTTTTGATGGCACATGACCAGCTAGTCTTATAATAATTCTGCGTGTCATTGCGTCGGTAACGCTTTCACGTGATTAGAGAAAAAATGGAAGAAAGAAAAGCGAGAGAGAGAGAAAAGGAATGAAGGAGAATGAGAAACAGAAACAACCGTCCATGACGTAAGGTAGAGGGAGTATAATTGCAACACTTTCATTGGATCAGTTGAAGGGAAAGAGAGGAGAAATAAAAAGGAGAGCGAAAAAAGTATAAAGCAGAAAGTAAGACAGAAAGAGGGAGAAAGAAAACAGAGAGCGAGAAAAGACGAAGAGAGAAGCATCCGTGATGTGAGCTTAGAAGAACGTAATAATGTTAGTAGAAGGGCGATGATCTGGTGCTGAGGTTAAAGAAAGGTAGAGAGAGAGAGAGGGGGAGAGAGTGAGAGAGAGGACGGAGAGAATGAGAGAAAGAAGAGAGAGACGAAGAGAGGGGAAGAGAGTGTGAGAGAGGAGGGAGACAAGAAGAGAGAGAAGGGAGAGGGGAGAGAGATGATGATGGTGGTGTTAGTGGTGGGGATGGAGTTGGTGGAGATGGTGTGTGTGACGGTGGAAGTGGTGGTAGTGAAGGTGATGGTGGTAGTGATTGGATAGTGAAAAGCGTATTTCTTTTTTAAGTTTTTGATATCACCTATCACTTAACGCATGCCCATAAGTGCAATTCCGTGAAATGTTCATGCTTATTTATGTTTATGGCGAAAATGGTTAAATAAAAGTAAATATTTGTTTCATAAATGCTGTGTACTTAGTATATAAAATTGTGCATAACGTATATAAAGTGTATATACAAAGTGCATTAAGTAATCAACGTATTCCAATTTCTTTCACTTTTTAATGAGTAGCAGATGAGCAACTTTCTTTCCATAAAGACATAAGTACAGGCCATGCTTTCAGTTTTTTGGGGGAATAAAGTTTTCAGAAGTAATCTAATTGATCTACATTTAATTCTGTGAAATATTCACGGCTCCCGTTAGTTATGAATTAGTGAGTGTAGAATATTGAAAAATCCCTGATATTTTCAAAGTTTTGGGGTTTAGTCAAAGAAAAATATGGAATGATCATCATTGTATAGGCTTGTGTGCATTTTTAAAGGTCTTGAGCAAATATTGATGCGGAAGGTCATGCGCAAATATTGTATCTGAAGCTATATTTTACTCCTGTAATAACACAAGAGAAAAGTTAACGCCGACGTTGAAATTGCACCAAGGAATGTTATTCACACAGCATTAGTTGCGCAAATAATACAGAGAGAAATAATTATCCAAGGAGTTGCACAATGCGACGGCACCCGAAGCAATGTTCGTAAGCAACCAGTCATGCATGCGCTGCAACTATCAAGCCATCCCATAAGATCTGCCCGAATTTTGAATAAAGAAAACAAGTTAATGTTATAATAAATTGAAATTTAATCCTCACTGTACTTTCCCTGATTATCTATAAATTCCTTCCATCTATTTACAAGCTTTTTAATCCCATCAATGTAAAACTCTTTTGGTTTCAAAGCGAAGAACTCTGGAATGTCAGTTTCGACCTCCTCCCGGCTTGCGAAAGTTATGTCCCCCAAATGAATCTGTAAACTACGAAACAAATGGTAGACTGAAGGAGCAAGGTCGGGAGAATAAGGTGGATGAGGAATTTTTCCCACCCAAGCTCTTCTATTTTCTGTGATATAATCTTTGCAGTGTGGGATCGCGCATTATCCTGATGAAACACCACTCCATTTCGAATCACTAAACCGGGTCTTTTTTCCTTTAAAACTTAGTTCAAATGCTCTCATTGCTGACAGTAGACTTGAGCATTGACTGTTGCATTAGGTGGTAACAATTCAAAGTGAATTACTCCTTTGCAATCCCACAAGATAGAGAGAATCTCTTTCTCATGAGGTTCCCTTCTCGGCTGTGGTTGAGCTTTTTCACTTTTCCCAAGCCACTGTTTACTACGTTTAACATTTCGATAGAAGATCCATTTTTCGTCAACAGTCACAAGTCTATCCAAAAATGGTTAAATGGGTTAAAAAGAATGGAGAGAAGAGCAGATGTCAAATCGAGATTTACGGTTACTTTCGGACAATTCATAAGGCACCCATTTCTCCGGTTTAGGAACCTTTCCAAGTTGTTGAAGATGACTATAAACAGTTGTATGTTTTGAACTAAGCTTTATTGCCAATTATTCAACTGATAATGCAGGATTTTCTTCAAGTAATGCCTCAAGGAGCTTATCATCAAACTCAACTGGACGTCCTGTTCGATCTTTATCTTCAAGGCTGAAATCTCCACTTCTGAATTTCATCTGCTGCAAGTTTTTTCATTCAAGCATTGTTTCCCATAAACTGAGTGTATGTTTCGAGTCGCTTCGGCTGCAGAGTTTCCTTTTTTGCCCTCATAAAGTATTATGTGCCTAGCATGCTCTTTAGATACTTCCATGTTAGAAAGGGTTTGAATCAAGGAAATTTTAATTGTATTTTTCTGTAAAATAATATTTAATTAGTTTAAATGTACACAAAGGTTTTAAAATAATTTTAAATTCCATTAGACATTCTAAAATACTATTAAATTTTTTTCAAATTTAAAAAAGGTAAAATCGGACAGAACTTATGTGATGACCTGTTAAATGTATTCTTTCAGTATGGTCAGTTACGATTCCAAAGAATCAGTTCTCTTTTCCAAGAAAAATGCAGTAAGGTGAGGTTTCATAAAGT
The DNA here is from genome assembly GCF_006345805.1 of Octopus sinensis. Taxonomy (NCBI): domain Eukaryota; kingdom Metazoa; phylum Mollusca; class Cephalopoda; order Octopoda; family Octopodidae; genus Octopus; species Octopus sinensis. Next base: position 76,428,648 of record NC_043003.1, on the reverse strand, counting down.
ATCATCAGAGAGCTACTTAGAACATCATTGTTGCAGTATTCAATACATCTAGTGGAGAAGATATGAAGTAGTTTTGAAACCACATCCATAAGGTCTTACAAAAAAACAAAGAAAAAACAGAATATCTTTTTGGTTAGTCGGATTACAACTAGCTCATGTGGTCATGGAAAATTAGAAAAAAAAAACGAAAAATTAGACGTTGATATAGAAGATTTATTGTGAAAAGAACCACTTATTTGAAGCATCATTGAAGAAACTTGTCACTTCCTGTACAGACAATATTGCATTTATATCCCTAAGTCATGTCGCTACTTAGTACGTAGTCAGAGTAATTTTCCCCAGTTTTAGCGATGAGATTATAAGTTTGTATTTGTGTATGCGTATGCCTATCTGTCTGCCTATTTTTATGTATACACACACATACACACACATACACACATACACGCGCATACGTACGTACACAGAAAGACACAAAATATTTGTGTATTTGAACAAAATGTTAAGGAAAGCATTACATCCTACTAAATTCAATTTGATCAATAAATATTTCTCTACAAACTGCATAGAACCCCACCAGCAGTAAACGTGTTTTTGTTTTCTTCAATTTGATTAATAATGGAAAGTAATGCATGCTTGTCTGTGTGTGTATATATATATAATATAATATAAATAATATATAAAAATATGCACATATACATGCATGTATGTACATACCTACATATATATGTATATAGACATGCATATATGGGTATAGGACATCAGAAAAATGTTGAACACAATGAGAAACGAAAACATAAAACTAAAAGCATAGAAACGAACGTTTGTTTTGGAATAGTAATCCAATAGTATAGTGATCTACACTATACTATTAAAAGCAACACTCAACACTCAACTATCATGATTGCTGCAGTGTTGCTGGCTAAATTGAGTTTGGCCATATTTTGGTGTACGAATAATAGTTATTGTTTCCCTACAGCGGTTTCTCCTCTTAACTCAAAGTCTGTTACACATTCACTTCCAATGCAACCTAGTCGGCCAACGGCCACTGCAACTGTTAAACCACAGATCAAGACAACCAGTAAATTGTTATGTAACACTGTTATAAAAGGACACAGCCCTATGAGTTTGAGTAATGCCTATTAACTCCCTATTTTCAAATGTCTAAAAATTCTATCTTCCAATTAAATTTCTAAATTTGAAGCACAACCTTTAAATTATGCTTCAGTCATATATTCTGTATACTTTTATACACAGTTCATTTTCAAAGAATATATTGTTGCGGCCTTTTATTTCTGTTCTATAACATTATAACATAATTCTCTATTATAAAGTTGTGTAAGATTTCTCAAGAATGTTTTAATTTGAAGTTTTAAGATACATCATGTTAATTTTATTAAAGGTTGTTTGCATGGATCGAAGTAGCAGATATTTTTAATTAGTACTAATTCAGAACCTTTTTATATTGCTTTAAGCTATTTTCATTAGTATGTTTATGTACTTATTTTCAGTAATGCCTAATACATAAATTATAATGATATGCAAATTAAACATATATACTTGTAGGCAAATATAAGAAGATATATATGTAAAATATCTTTGAGAGGTTGGTATTTTACTGATAGAAAATAAAATCGCTGAAAATCGTGGATAATGTAATAAATGTGTTTGTAAATATATCTTTAGATCCTGAGGTCTTTTTCGGAACTTTACTTAGCTCTGATTTTATGATCTCCCCCTTGTTTGGATGGCAACCATTAATGAGTAAACTTATCGCATGATTTAAGGCTAATTCTTAACATGTCGCACAATCTCACATTACATTTTATTCAGTTGACTTGTATTTGTGAAACTTGTGGTTGGTAAGCAAGCTACTTACCACTCAGCCACTCTTACGCCCATATATATATATAGCGGCGAACGTACACCCTTCTGCTCTCCTAATAGTAGGTATGTATCTAAATTTTGTACGACTCTTACTCTATCTTTTATTCCCTCTCTCATTTTCCTTCTTTTTATTCGCTCCCTCTCTCTCTCTCTCTTTTCTTGGCCATCTCTTTCTTTAACTCCCACTATTTCCCACTTGTTTATCTCCCCTGTACCTTTCTCTTTGTCTCTGATTTTTTCCAATCCTTCAAACCAGCTGCCCCCTACTCATATCTCCTCCTTCCACGTAACCAGTGTCCGGCCAGCCATAGTCATTCTTTCTTGGCCTGACCGCCGACCGTCAACACTGCTTGTGTCCATCTCCCATTTTCCTGCCTTTAGGCTTTCACTTCATACACGCCAGATTAATTTGATTCGTTCTCACTCGAAAGACGCCTGTTGTTATTTCTTGTTGTTTGTATTCGTAACTATGTACCATATTCTCTTTTTTTGTTTTTTTCTTTGTTGCCTTACTCATTTGCTAGATTTCTTACAAAGGGGTGTAATGCTCCTAGCAATTTTTGGGGAGTGGGGAACCAGATCGAACCATCTCAAGTGTAACTGCCCAAATTGGTTGTGACTTCTAGGACTTGACTGATGAGAGAAAGCCAAGAATGACCCGTCTTTTTTGCCTCTCCTTCTAATAATGACCTCTATTGCATTTTTTTTGTTCCATATATACATACATATATACATACATATATATATATATATATATATATATATATATATATATATATATATATATATATATATATGTTTAGGGTGTTGCATTCATGACTGTAAGATCGGGGTTTTGATTTCCAAACCGGGTTGTGCATTGTGCTTTTGAGAAAAAACATTTCATCTCACATTTGACAGTAATCATTTCGACATTCGACGCGTGGTTCCTTGTGCACCTGCTCAGGCAACATTGATTTGATGGAGTGAGTGAAGTAATGTACAACACATACGTTTGTTCATTATAGAAAAATCATTTGTGCAGGCCGTTAAGAAAGCGCTGAATGCCTCTACAGCGTCTTCGACGGGAAAATCTTTACATGTATAAGTATTTTAATTGTTATAAAAGAATGTTTTTGATATCGTCCGACAATACTTTGGCAGATAGAGACTTGAAACTTACTTTCAAGAACATTCTTGTATAAGAAAATATATTTGTACTCAAAAAAGTATATAGTAACCCATTGCATTACTATATACAATTGATTTTACTGAATTTAAAATGAAACATATATATATATATATATGTGTGTGTGTGTGTGTGTATGTATACATACATACATGAATGTACACACTATCTATCTACTTACCCATCTATCTTTATGTACACACACATGCACACACATACAACGCATACACATACACAAATGTAATTATAACTGATAACTTTAGTGTTGTTGGGATTTAAATTTTCCGAAAGAAAATTATGCCAGCATAGAAGAATGGTGTTTCCATAATGATGGATAAATAATATGATAAATCTCTTCAAAACTTTGACTTTTATAAGTTAAAATAGTTACACACAATCATTCTCCGCCTCACCACTCTTGTCCCTCGCTTTATAGACACATACAAATGCTATTATATATACATACATACACACATACATACATGCATACATACATACCTACATACATACATACATACATACATACATACATACATACATATATTTTATATATATATATATAATATATATATATATATATATATATATACATATACAAATACAAATAGACACATAAAAATACTAATATATACATACATATATATATATATATACACTTATATGTAAATATTTAGATGACTGCTTTACATAACAAACACAGAATTCAAGCGGCTACATACATTCCGTTTCATTTATTGAGTTGGCACAAACAAACTAACAGAAATATCTATACATGATATGTAAGATTTAGATCAGGAAATTGTGAGACGAAAATAAATTTTAACCTTTGCTCCTTAATATAGGAAAACTACCAATGTGTACGAGTTGCTTACACCAGTCAAGTGACCTTTAGTTAATGTATTTCACCCAGACTAACATTTTGAATCTATATTGAGCTTGTTATTAAAAGTGACTAATCTCGAAATACTACTGGCAGGCAACAGCCAGAAAAACAAAGACAAGATCAGAACCTACAAGAAAGTAACTTCATGTAAACAACAACAATGGTAAACAACGTAACCACCAACAACAAAACTACTACTACTACTACTGGTACCCCCCCACTACTACTACTACTACTACTACTACTACTACACTACTACTACTACTACTACTACTACTACTACTACTATACTACTACTACTACACTACTACTACTACTACTACTACTACTACTACTACTACAAAACTAGTAATAGTAGTTGTAGTAGTAGTAGTCTGACAATGTCGAAACTAAATTTTATACGCGGGTATAACTGAGTATTGCAAAAATCGAATTTGTTAAAACTAACTGTAGTAGTTACTGAGACGTTACTAAATACTACTAGAATGCTATATATACGAGATCAAGTTTCTTAAGCATCTCGATCTTTTCTTGAATGGCTATCCACATTTAAGCACCATCCGTCTGTCCGTCCGTCCGTCCATTCATCCGTCCGTCCGTCCGTCCGTCCGTCCGTCCGTCCATCCATCCATCCGTCCGTCCGTCCGTCCGTCCGTCCGTCCGTCCATCCATCCATCCATCCATCCATCCACCCATCCATCCATCCATCCATCCATCCATCCATCTCTCTCTCTCTCTCTCTCTCTCTCTCTCTCTCTCTCTCTCTCTCTCTCTCGGATACCGAGCTGGCTCTCAGATATGTTCCAGATTACGGATAACCACATCGATTAGTATTTAATGCCTATGGCCACTAGTAATTGTTACTAATGCTGCAAATTTCTACGATGGGTAACCCCATGTTTGCTTCTACTGATGGTAATACAATCTTGAATGTATATTAGCAATAATTATTATTATTTACTTATGCGCCCTTTTCTAGCCCGGTGTCTGTGGCTTATGTGTTCCCCACCAGCTGGACGTTACTCAAGAAACAGGAAGAGAGCGAGAGAGTGAGAGAAAGTTGGGGCAAAGGAGTACAACAGGGATCACCATCACCCACTGCCCAAGCCTCGTGGAGCTTTAGGTGTTTTCGTTCAATAAACACACACAGCGCCCGGTCTGGGAATCGAAACCGTGATCCTCCGACGGCGAGTCAGCTGCCCTAGCCACTGGGGCATTGCGCCTCTACAGCAATAATTACAGCTATATAAAATATGAAAGCGTGTTAATCCTCAAAATTTACATACTCTTATTTTACAATTTCGTACAACATATTTTTATGGTTGTTTACAGCCTACACTTTTTTCCACGACGCTAATTACATGCAACGGGGCATGATTTTTCTGTGCAGCTCCGCCGGGGTCTGTCTATTTGACTAGTTTGGAAACAAAATATAGTTGTTTGTTAGTTAGGATTCAGGGAGAGGCAGGGGAGTTTGTGCTGAAACTGAAATGTGATATTTTGTAAGTTTCTAAAAAAAAAACTGTTTCGGTTCTGTTTTCCTGTTTGCATAATTAAACCTCTCTTCTCTCGTTCTCTTTCTCTCACTCTCTATCTTACATATATTCTCGGTCTAGAGAGACTACAAGTACATTACCTGTATATATGTACATGTATATGTGTTGTATAAAGAGAGAGAGTGGGGGGTTATACCAGCAGGAAACCAGAATTGAAAACGGATTTTATTAGCAATCGATGAAGTTGCAGACTGACTCAAAGACCGAGATATCGTGCGTTGTATTTATTACGCACTTCACGGTCCTTGAGTCATCTACTGTGGATGCAGTGTTGATGAAAGAACAATAACTTTTGAAATATGCATATACACCATTACCCATTTTTCCTATCTTCGGTCGCTTTGTTTACATAGACCCATATACTACACGTCGTAACATGCACTACTAGCTCTATCAGATGTACGTCGATAAAAAACACAGAATTATATTATCACCAGCTGACGAAAATCACCCAGCAACCTGTGGTGGCACTGCTAAATTTGGGTTTCTGGGTTTTTTTTCCCCTAAGCTTCATCTATTGCAAGTATCCACTGGCTCTGCAACTATGAAAAATACCAACCTCTTAGCAAACACTTGGGCAAAATGTTACAAAATGTTACAATCTGCGTTCAACAGTCATGGACGGAAAATGATCAATCTTCTCAGCAGGTTTACAACTCGGAGGACTAGAAATGCTTCAGTTTTATTAGACGTTTGCTTCAATGTATATAAAGAAATCCGGAAAAATTTTACGATACACATCCAGACTTGATGTTTTGATCTCTGTGCAGTAAAGCATCTCTTCCATATCTCCGTGGCACTTATGAACGTTTAGCAACACTCACTATATGTTGTCGAGATATGGCAGAATGTCTTGGTAGGCACTGAACTCCATCTTGCCTTCCAGTACTCCATTCATCCTAAGCTGTCGAACAAAGTGCTACTGAAAAGCAATACTTGGTGTAGAATAATATGGACACCAGCGGTCAATCAAAGCTTTCGCTGCCTTCTTGCTTAGAGTATGTGCATTAGCTTTGACAATACAGCCTTCGTAATTCTCTTTGAAGAATTGGTCAAACACCAGTATCGTTGCAATCACGTCGGATGTGATGCACTGTCTAATCGTCTCTTCAGAATTCCTCCCATTTTATTTTTCTCTATCAGTATACTTTACTCCACATTATTGACGCCACACTCGCTTTCTCGGGGTTACCAGGCATTTGTTATTTAGATAATTCTAGCTAATCTGGTCTCTGTAGTCTTGGTGTGTCGGGAACAATGCTTTCTCGTTTCAATTACCAGACCGTTGCATAAGATCCCAATCCAGATCGACCGTGCAGATCACAAATATTTGATCTTTTTTGCCTACAATTCTGGACTGTATAACTGACAATTTTAAAATACATGTTAGTCACAGACGTATGCAACTATTGAGACATGTAGCCAACATTTTCGTTGGGGTTTTGAACACTAAATAATATATTACAGTGTTCCTGTCATGATATCGTTACTACAATACGTATTTGGCAACGGTGCCTATCTTACCGAAGGATTAATTTGCATGCATGCACATAAGAAGACATTTAACATACAATAGCCCAGCTCGTTAATCAACATCATCCAATTCTTTCTCTGCCTTTCATGCGATTCCTTTGATATATATAGTTACCATTATTTATCTATTTTTCTAAGCATTAGAGCAATTATTTACTATAAAAGATCACGTTCACTTTTTGTACCACACACAGACAACCGTTTCATAATTCTTTATATGTTCATATATTTTCAGCGAATATTTGTATGTTTACACTTGAAATTTGAATTGCAAAAGACGATTTTATAGCACTTTTTATGTGCTAGAATTATTATTTCCCTGATAGGGATTCCATTTTCAAACCATAGAGTAACAATAACGCTTTGAATGTTCTATTCTCATGAATGCATTTTGAAAGGCTGAAAGTTTAAATTTAAGGTATAAACAAAAATTCTAAAACCTTCAGTTCTTTATTCCCATTATTCTTTTCCAGTGATTAAAAGTTGCGTTATAGAAAAAGAAAAATGGAAAATATTATTTATAAGGTAATAAAACTTAAAAGTTCTTTGTTTTGTTTTTTTCTATCATCTTCAGTATATGATTCTATAAACTTTCACACTACAAAAATTCATTAATCCTCCAGCAGAGTAGGTGTACGTGGTATTCTTTTTTCAGGTAAATACTGTGCTTAAGCACACGGAAATAATAACTCCAGAGCATGTTTTGTAATGTAAAATACTCTTTAATTTACATTTCAAATTTCCTACAAAGGTATATTATGAAGCTATGAAGTTTTCATATGAAACTCAATATATCTCAAGAAATGGGAATCGGTCTCTCATCATGGAGGGTAGTATCGATTTGAGGAAACGACCAGGCAATGTTCAATGTTAAGAACGGTTTTCCGGGAAGAATAAACAGATGGCACAATCTCTGAGCCATACACATTGATACTTTATGCACTAAAGTCCACACTCAAATACACCTGTGAACTCGTAAATATACATTCATACAAATATATATATATAATATATATATATATATATATATATATATATATATATACATGCATTATTGTTTGCCTACTATTATTTAAATTCGTATGTATATATCTATATATATATATATATATATATATATATGAATAATAATGATAATAGTTATTATTATCATTATTATTATTATTATTATTATTATTATTATTATTATTATTATTATTATTATTATTATTATTATTATTATTATTATTATTATTATTATGTACACGTGTGTATGTATGTGTTTGTACGTATGTACGTCGTATGTATGTATCACACAGATGTGTGTATGTATGCATCATTCTATAGCGTTCGGTATGTCACCATGTTTTTCTCTAGATTAACTCAATTCTACAGCAATTGCTGCATGTCTTGTCTTCTTGCTCGATGTCTCTGTTTCACAAACCTATCCTTTCAGAAAATTCTATTTCTGTTATTCTTTTCTCACTTTCCACGATTTATCCTGTTCGTCAACGGAAATATATTCCGTTTCTCTGCCATTTCGAGATGTCACAGAATTTTAGCATGGTTTCTATTTCTTTCTTTATATTTGTTCTATCATTACTGTCTTCCTTTCTTTCCTCCTTCCTTCCTTCCTTCTTTATGCAATTTTGCATTTTTTATTTGTTCTATCTTTGTTTTTCTTTGTGTTTTTCTCAACATTTACGTTTGTTTTACTGTTTCATTTCATTTCACTTACTTTGTTCCTTTTTGCTTCCTTCTTTTCTACATCATGTCAAGGAGAGAAAGAAAAGAATTGAGAATCCCAGATTTCCTTTGTCAGAACGAACAAGGAATATTCCCGTGTCGTTTAATCATCATCATAGTCGTCCTCCTCATCGTCATCGTCCTCACATCCTTCACCGTCGTCATCGTCATCGTCATCGTCGTCGTGGTCGTCATCGTCGCCATCATTATCATCATCATCATCATCATCATCATTATCATCATCATCATCATCAGCACCATCTTCAGCAGCAGCAGCATCGTCAATGGTGATAAGAATATTACTAACATCTTGAAAATCAACAATGAAACCTAAATTACTTAAACTCTTCTTAACACCACCCCCACCACCACCACCACCACCACCACCGCCGTCACCACCATCACCACCACGGCGTTTGCAACAATTACTACTACCGTATCTCTCTCCCCCTCATTAGCATCAACCAAGCACTCAAGCCAGTATGTTGCTAGCTGAAACTGCTAGTAATGTCAACCAAAGCTCAATTGAATGAGATTCCACTCTTTTTGATCAAAATGGCCTATTTTAACATTGCATATATGGCGCCCGAGTGCCGGACTCGTAGTTATGGTCGGAATACTTTGATCATGAATCCGGTGAGTCAGAATTTATTCAATTGGAATTTACTCACAAGGCGGCGTGAATCAATATGTGATATGTCCTTTAACTGCGAAAATATAATTCGTGATTATTCCAGCAATGGTAATAAATATCTAGCAAAAATATGATTGGAATTTTCTGCAAGTCACAATGCCTCAATAAACTTGACATATCGCAACAAAACGTTGCAAATATGACATTCCACAACAAAGGTTAGACTGGTATACAAACTTCCTTCAACAGTTAAAAGTAACAAAATTTTGAGTGGATATACTTCAGTAGTCAAAGAATTAAGCATGAAGCATCGGAGAATGTTATAAATTAGAAATAAAAACACAAGAAAATATATAATGTGAAATTTCTCTAAGAGTCATAAAAAGATGGTGTTGGATTTTAAGTATTGCGATCGATTTTACCTCGAAATCAAGTGGAATCATCAGGGCTCCATAGGTCAGAGAACCTCGAGGGGATTAAACTATTGGAATAGAAACACTTCTTAAAGAAGAGAACAGTGAGCGAATGGGAATTAGAAGAAAGACGAGTCTCTTGATTAGTGACCTTGAGAGGAATTAGAAGAGAAGAATGTTCAGCAGAAAAGCAACCAAGGATTTATTTACATATTAATTGCATAGAGTCAATGTATCCTTTTCTTGATAAAAAAATGGTTAATGCAATAATTTAAGTAAATCCCGAAACGTCTACAAATATATTGTTTTAATGAATATGAACTGACTGACGTCTAAAAAAAATTGAGTGTGTCATTGCCAGTGTGTCTCTCTCTATCTAGGCCTACTCTACAAGAAATATATTGGTACCGTCTAGAAGTTTTCACACTTTTTCTGGAGAAACGTTTATTAATTTCAAAGAAGTAAAAAACTAATTTTCGTCGAAATAGAATCCTATGACTACAAAGTATTTGTTGCAGCAACAAAGCCTTTTGGTGAAGGCCATATAGAAGTCTTCCAATATGAAGGTCGACTGTCCTGTCCTAATCGACTGTCCTGAAAAACAACCAAAAATAATGGGAATCACAGTCTGGGCTCTACTGAACGTTAGGAACAGTTTTGCTGCCAATCTCTGTGCCAGGAATTAATTGCTGATTGGTGTTTCGTCCTAGTCCAGGTGCCAACTAGCCGAGTTGAAGAGTACTGACTTTTTGCGACAAAAGCTCATCCTGATCTCCGTCAAAACTCTCAGAAAGTACGTTGTTGATCATCTGGTCAGAGGTATCTCAGTGGCTGTTGATAATGCCCTAGCGATCCAAAATGAGGTTCATCATGAGCTTCCTGGTGGACTTGCAATTTATAGTCGGGTGCATTTCATAATTTTCTGTAGCTATTTTTCTCGGCTAAACACAAACTTTCGTGACATAGTGAAATTCCAAATTCTCTCCACATTCCGACTGCATTCTAAAATCTATTTAGCTGTGACAAGCATCGATTAGTAGGGCGTGTTGAAAGTATTGTTACAACCATCACCTTTAATCTGGAATTAAAAAAAACTGAACAAGTTAGTTTATTGGTGTAAGTACAATAGTATAGGATAGTTATAACTGCCTCTCCTATTAAAAATCTCAAAATTTCCTGAATGAACCTCGTAAATGCAATAATGTCCCTGAAAATTGATTGTCATTTTGTTAATATTTAAATAAAAATAAAAAATTCAGAATACTTTACTTAAGGAAACTTTTGCTATGTTTTATTTACTGCAAAATTTGTGATGAAGGATATATATGTCTCAGAATGTTTTATTGTATTATATATGTATGAACGAGCAGCAAGGCAAAATATTTGGCCCTTGTAAATCTTTCAACATTATGCAGTTATCCATAGCTTAGGCACCGTAGATTTATAATGACTGAATTTATGACGGCTACTCAATAAGACGCAGTAAAATATTCATCCAAGCACAATTTCCTTTTCCAGTTCTACCGTACATGTAAAATAGTATATAAATTTCGTTTCAGGGGCCCAGAGATATATAAACTTCATAGAATGTTGTGACAGTAATGCTGTTTACTTAAACTGAAAAAAAAACAAAGCAAAACGAAAGCAAACATTAACTCAAATAAAATTGAAATTTGAAATTTTATTGAATTCTGTTAAGATATCGATTCCGGTCAATTAAATTAAGATGATTTTATGACTGGTTATCAGTCCAGTCTCAGATTCACTCCTGGAATCCTGAAGGATAATGCTCGAACTGACGTTAGCATATTTCATTTAGTTAGTCAAGAAAATTTAATCATTTTAAATTACGACTATGGCGAAGAGAATAATTACCGTGTTCATTTCTAGTCATGAAAAACAGCAGGGATAACATCGACATTTTAATAATGTTGATATAATGCATGGTTGATGTTCATCACTTAACTATAAAGTTGATTAACATTGAGGAACTGAAGGCAAATATGCACCCAACTGGGTCTGAATTAATATTGTAAGAGGACAAAACTCTGGGACAATTAGTATGATATTTCTCTAAATCTGTCACAAATAACTTAACGCAACAAAAGGTGAACTTAAGTTGAAGACAAATAATTAATTGAAGAAGGGATATGATGCATAGCAAAAATTCTATCTGATGCATTTCGTCTTATATTAGTTTTTAAATATCCAAATTTATATTATATGCAATTATATTCGCGTGTCTCGTAATATTTATCACAAACATCATGCTCCAGAACTATTTCAGTTTTACACTAGTAACTCTAGCATAATGTAGATATATGAGACGACAATGAATTCTCAAAGAAGAAAAAAGAACGAATGATAACATCTAATATTTTGGCAAGTCTTTTAAATTTAGCGGATTTTAAACATAAACGAGATCTTCCCGGCAAGAATCATGAAATTAAAGAAAGTGGTGTGGGTGTATGTATGTATGTATGTATATATATATATATATATATATATATATATATATATATATATATATGTATATACATACATACATACATACATACATACATACATACATACATACATATATATATATATATATAATATATATATATATATATATATATATATATATTATATATATATATATATATATATATATATATATATATATGTATGTATATATATGTCGGCTGACACTTTTCTCTCCGCAAGATTCTTGGTTTTTAATTCTTATTCCTGGTTTAAAATATGGCAATTTTACTTTAGGCAAAAAATTGAAATTCTAAATATCTTTCCTTGCTATGTCATCTGATGATTGGATTTCTGCAAGGTACAGATATCTAAAATTCTTTTTCGATGATTTTTCATCTGATGATTCAATGTCCATCAGGATTTTGGAAATTAAAATATTTCTATGCCGGAAGATTATATATTCCTTCGTTGACAGTTAGAGTTCGCGTAAAATCGGAGATTACAACGTTCTTGTACGTTTTGAGTTCAACTTCAGTCCTGGCTAACTCTTTATTTCATCACTTAAAGTATGATAATCTAAATACCAGGTAGAGAGAGTTATTATAATCTACTAAATATGCATTCATGTGGTGCTTCAATATGCCCGCAGTCCAATAAGCAAAAATCGATAAAAATAATAAAAAAAAAAGGAAATCAAAGTTAATACGGAAAGAACTTCTGTAAATGAATGTCTTATGGTGACCAGTCTAAATTGGTAAAAGTTATATAGTGAATAATGTTCATGCAGTTGTAGTTATTGTGCTTCAATGATCAGCAATCATATTTTTTAAAATTCTAATTATAGTAATATATTTTAGATACAATGTATGAATGGAGTTGCAATTTATTTCTGCAAACTACTTTGGCTTTTAGTCATACTAACTTTATAAAAATATATTGGACGACTTCCACCAATTCATGTATTTATATATCAGCATGTGTTTATTTATTTATTTAGTATTTATTTATTCAAACTTTCCATTTGGAAGCTGAAAAGTTGTAGGCATAAATATTTTAATACGTTCATTGAAAGGTATCAGTAGAAATGGCAGAACGCCCGCAAAACTGAGTTGCTGCATTTGATTACACCTACCTAAGTTTGGAGTTCAAACCAGCCCTGCAGCGATAAAGATATTCATACTTATATGATTGATAAAATGACACGAGCCAAGTAATAGCGCAGATCAAATCACCCATACTATGAACCTAGTCCTTATGTATATGTTAGAAATCTCTTTTTCCGATATTACTTCATTGCGATCTACTTTTAGAGACAATGTTCGTTTGTTTGAGTAAATTACAGGATGATTGTGCTTGCCTGCACTAAAATATGGTGTAAGAAACAGATAATACGGATGTACCTGTAGCATAGTCGAAATGATCTGTCATTTCACAAATAATTGTTGCTTTTTTCGTTAGGCAAGTAATTGTTTCACTATCGCAATATTTTGTCAGTTTTCTTTACTTTAACCAACTCAATATTTGTATTTTAACAATTTCCTCGTAATTATACCTTTGTTTACATTCTTCTTCTCCTAGTTTGCTATTCTTAACCATATGCTCTTTATCCTATCTCACACCCATATCACCGACATACCAGACACTGTCAATCTATCATTCACTTACATATGCATTCATTCTCATTCTCCATGCGAACACTCATTAAAAAGGGTTAACACAAGAAAAAAATAGACATATGCACACATATACATAACTTATACACACTCACACACACACACACACACTTATACACACACACTCACTCACACACACATATAAATATATATATATATATATATATATATATATATATATATATAATATATATATATATATATATATATATATATATATATATATATATATAATGCTTATCTAGTATCGTTGGATTTACAAAGATGGCACTCGCTAGATATTCTAAAGGAAGAAAAATTTGACGTGAATGAAGAACCTTTAACCTTAAACATCTTTAATGTTACTTAAGTATGTTTGCTCCTATAACTTTCCTTCGACCTAACAGACGTTTTAGATGTTTGATTGAGAGCTTACTGTTGTAGACCAGAGGTCAGATGTTTTACGATGAGAAAATGTTAATTTTTTTTCAAAAATTTATCACAAAGAGAAATTTGATCGGTTTGTCTTTGCTAGTAAAGCGAATATAAAAGTGATTGGAAACATCGTATGATTTATACTGTTCTTGGCATCGATCATAAAAGAAATCGGAATACTTATCCATAGGCAGTTAAAAGTGAAAATGCCGAAGAACATTAGAGAAGACTAAAAGAAAATAGGAAAAGAGATAAAAGGAAGAAGGAATAAGGAAAAAGGAAGGGGTAAATAAAAAAAACAAGAAATATAAGAAAGTGAAAAAGAAAATAAATGCAAGAATAGATACAATAAGAAACAAAGTAGGAATAAAAGAACATTAAAATATTCCAGTATTATGAGCAATGTAATATTGTTAAGAATATTGAAGCGCACATATGGATATACACAAATGCATATAAATATATATCCAAATCTAAATATATGAATTGATTTATTGGCAATTCGTAGGTTATCGAATTAAATGCATTATAATTTTTTTCCCCATCCTTTCGGTATCGAGTTCAAATCCCACACATAATCGGTATGGCTTTTCTTCTGTTCACAGTCCATATAATAAATATTGGCTTCAAATTTTGGCACAAGGCCAGCAGTTTCGGGGGAGGCGTTAAGTTGATTACATCGACCTCAGGACTCAATTAGTACTTAATTTGTTGAGGCCGAATGAATGAAGGTCAACGTCGAAATCGGTGGAATTTGAACCCAGAGCATCAAGACGTACGAAATTCTCCGAAGCATTTTGTTGCACGGGGTAATGATTCTGCTTACTCTGCGCCTCTCACATATGATAATTCATTTGAGTTTAATCACTTGTATATGAAATTTGGTTTTAATACGTATCAAATAAAGAAAATAGATAGCAAAATTGATATACTATTACTGATGGTCAATATTTATTAAAGTTATTGCTCTATGAAGGTGATGCTCGAGCAAAACTGCAATCCAATTACAGAAACAAGAATAATAAAAATTAAAGAAGGTAAAGTGATGAATGTATCGCATTATTTGCTTACATTACTGTGATCAAGGCAGTGTAATGGCAGAATGAACTGAAAGTTGGACAGAATGCGTCGCAGTATATTTTCCTAAAGTTGTCTTTCATCGTTTCAGCATCGATAAAGTACCAATTCAAGTCAGTGGATTGTTGAAGCTGAAAGAAGGTCAGAACAGATGATGCCTTGCAGTATTTCTACCGTCTTTTTTGTGTTATGAGTTCAAATCCCGCAATAGCCTATTAGTGTAGTAGACCTACCCATTTTAGTGTTTAGCAACACTATCTGCATAATAGGTGTCTTTAGGCACATCTCTGGTGCAAGAATTTGAATCATGTTTCCCACTTGAGAGTATATTTCTCCATCCCAACAGTCTCAGAGGTCGTCGAGTCATGGGCGCTACATTCCGTACTGCATGAAAGATAAAAAGATACCTGCTTTACGATATTGATTTTCGTCAATTTAAAATCAAGAAAAATATCAGAGAAATATTAAGATTAATTTAATCGATTGTCCGCATTTAAACCAGATATTTGTCATTGAAGCTATTTCAGAAAACATGATTTAATGAAAGGAAGAAAAAATTTGGCACCTAAGACATTTACAACCTTCACTATCCAAATTTTTGATGTCTTCGCAGTTGCATGTTCTGCCTGAAACCGCTGTTTGTTCTGATCTGTTGAGAAAAAGTGAACGAGAAATGACTACTGAAAAGGAGTCCAGGAAGAAGATTTAAGCATAATTGCAAATAACTATTTTATTTTCTAAGAAAGTAACAGAATAGCGTTCAGTGTTGCAAGATGTGGTCCGACATCAGAGCACAGAATAGCTGAATGCTTTTTTTTCATTCGAAATGCTTATTATGTTCATTCCATAACTAACCAAATATGAAAAGCAAACAATTTAGTACGGAGATGTGACAGTTGAAAACCAGAAAGAAGATGAGGTAGAGAAAGTTAAATAAGGTTGCTAAGGAAATATGCCGTTGCAGTTTGTTATTTGTGAATAGAAGGATCAGTTATAGTAGCTGCAGAAGAATTATGAAGATAACAATCAGCATTTTGGCGTTTTGTGTGTGCAGCTGTAGGACTGTCCGAGCTATGGGTTTGAAATATATTTATTTGATAAACGTGAAAAGCATTCTATTTCAGATGAAGCAGCAATATTGAACTGTGTGCTGAACATTTTACAAAGGCATGTTAATCATATCATTGTTTTCCTTCACTGCATTCGTAAGTTGTACCTATTTATAGTAGCTGTCGAGTTGAGCTGATCTTGCAAGAATTATATGTCAAGGCGATCGACATGGCGTATCATTACAAACATTGACTTAACATTGATAATGTAAGAGGTTGCTGAAAAAATTATGTGAAGTGTAAGCTAAACGTGCAAAGATCTAGAAAATCGTCGTCATTGATTTTATTTTAAAACCTATCAAAGAAAAAAATATAAGAACAAACTACGAACATAAAATATATTTTGGGACGTGGTGCGTTAAATGGAACAGCAAAATCATTACATTAAGTCAACTAACTGGTGACAAACAGACTGATAACTGAAAAGACGTGAGGAGCAATAAGAGATAATAACAAATGTATTATAAAATTAATTCAGGAGCAGGAACAGTTGATGGAGATATTTAAGTAACAAAAAAGATAAGGAAAAAATTTTATAGCAAAGGCAAAAAGAAAATTAAAAGACATCATAAAATAAACAATTTTACAGTTATTTTTGTAACGGACAGCTACTGCTGCTGCTAGTACTACCACTACTACCCCCCACCACCACTAACAACAACAACAAGAACAACATTAATAATAATCTTTTCTTTATTTGCTGCGATGCCAAACGAAATACAATGTAGATACAATAAATTGCGTTAGAAAATATTATGCAAATATAAACATAGACTACGTAAATATAGAAACAACAATAACATCAAGAATAACAAGGACTCTTTTTGCATCAAAATATTTTTCTTTATTGGCCAGAGGGGTCTTAACATATATGCAAGACATTTTGTAAGAAATTACTTGAAACACATACGTTAGTTTCTACATGTACATTAAGAAGAAGAGATGGAAAAAAATCTAAAACATGAAAAGCAATAAAAAACTATGCATGTACGAAAAAGAAAAGATACCGACAGCAGTGAAAGAAGTTCTATTTATGGGGAATGAACTATCCTGCCTTGGGGGCCTTCCTAAGCCTACCGGATTCTGCAGGCTGATTTCAGTTTGTATTCCCTGTTACGTATACCCTCTTCCATCTAATGTGCTAGATGACAGCATGCTTGTTTCTGCCTACGCGAAAGACTTGGCAATCCATTTACAATTTACTGCCACACACTACGCTGTTTGGCACAGTTAAGTTCCTTTACAGCGGAAAAATCAACACACCATTTATCTCACAGTTTGTTATCATGTATAGATTACCCTATACAAAATTTGTTTTCTGAAATACAAATCAAAAGATAATGGTTTTCGAATTTTGGCACAAGACCAGTAATTTAGAGTAGGAGAACGACTGGGTTACATTGACCCCAGTGATCAACGGATAACTATTTCAACGATAGAATGCTGGAAACATGCTACCCGAAACGCATTAATACCTATTTCTAATATTAGTTTCAGATTTTGGTACAAGGCCAGTAAATTTGAGAGAGGAAGCTAGTCAATTAAATTGACCCCAGGACTCAGTATGTATTTATTTCATCGATCCCGAAAAGGTAAATCCCAACGTCGATCTCGGCGGAATGTGAACCCGGAACGTAAGGATGGATGGAATGCCGCTACGCCCGACGTGCTAACGACTCTGCCAGCTCGTCGACTTTAATTATTTCTAATATTAGCACAAGGAGTGGCAGAGTCGTTAGCACGACAGGAAAAATGCTGAGCTGCATTTCACCTCTCTTTGTGTTCTGAGTTCAAATTTGCCTATTATCCTTTCGGAATAAGTACCATTGGAGCTCTGAAAACGATGTAGTAGACTTACTCATTCTCCCGAACTTACTGGCTTTGTGTCAAAATTTGAAACCGATTGTGGCACAAGAACTGAAATTTTGAGAGTAAGCAATTAGTAATTTACGTCAGCCCTAGCTAATTGTCAATTCAGCCAGCTGTGGCCTTAATGATAAAAATAATAATTGTTACCAGATATTTTCAGGAAAAAAGCTGCAGATTATGCTGTGACTCTTATGTTGTAAAAACAAAAGAATGTAGCAGAATCGCTGATGGAAAGAAATACCTTATTGTTAATCTACTCAACAAATCATTCGAACTCATACAGTAGGACCGCACAAGCAATTACAGCAAGAAATTACGCCACTAACGCTAACAATTTTGTAACTTGCCGCATTTCAAAGATACAAGATGATAACGAATACTAGTTTAGGAACAAGGCGGCAAAATGTTACTTGCAGAGCTTTGCTAACCAGCCAACAAGGCTCAACATTTCAGACAAAACAGTCAAATTCTCCTTCAATTATGCTACGATGTCTTATCACGGAAAATACGTAAGATTATGTATTTCAACGTTACCCTGAAAAACGGTACAACTGTCACGTTACACACACACCCACACACACCCATACACACACGCGCACGCACGCACTCTCACACACATCCGTGTGTTATTTTGTGTTTAAGTCTATCTGCCCACCGCTTCACCGCCAATGATTTGTTTGCACTTCCATTACTTAGAGGTGCAGTAAAAGAGACCGACAGAAGTGTATCAAACTTTTAAAGGAAATAAGTACAGGGGTCGATTCGTTTGACACAATCGTTTCAAGGTGGAACCCCAGCATGGCCATAGTCTACTGAATTAAAGGCTAAAAGATAATAGAAATTTAAGAGCAAGTTTCAATACGGTGAGGGAGATATTTTAAAGGGATCAAGTGCATGAAGAGAGATAAATACGAGTTGATTTACTGATTGCTATACATATTATTAGCTCAAGTATGAAATTTGTAGAAAAGAAAATAAGTTTGCTAATGTTATATTCAAATAGGAGTGGATCTGTTGACTAATCTGTTGGTAAGTTTGTGCATCATTTGGTCCACTTACGTGCAGTATACTTCGGTCGTGATTGATGAGAAATTATGCCATTCACGTGTCAGACCACCAAACACACACCATCAGCTGCTTTTGATGTATTTTGTTTTTTGAACTGCGTTTTGGTAGCTCGTCTTTGTCCCACCATTGTGCTGAACGCTTACGGTTGTTGTATTGGGTCCAGTTACCATCACATTAAAAAATGATTCCGTTTTGTGACGAGAAAGTAGCATAATGCAGACTTCCAAACGTTGCTGTTTCTAATTTTTATTGAGTTCGTATGGAACCCACCTATCCAGATTGTTCACTCTACCGATTTGAACTAGGTGAGTCAATATTGTTTGCTTGCTAACAACAACGATAACTTACGGACACGTTCAGATATATCTTACTTGACGGTGGCTTTCAGTTCGTCATTATCCAGCATTGTTTCTGGTCGACTGCGTTGCTCATTTCTAAGCTCAAAGTTACAAGAACAAAATTTGGCAAACCAATTTGATACTGTCTGCTGTGTAATAACATTAGAATGACATACTCCATTAATATTCCAAGCAATCTGTGGTGCTGTATTTCCAAGAAAGAACTCATATTTCAAAACTGTACGAATTTCCGAGGTATCCACCTCGAAACAAAAAGAAAAGGCAAAAGACGATATATAAAAACTTTATAAAGCGCAGAGTGTTTTAGAATACAGAAATAGATGTATCAGCTTTCTAACAAAAAATAAAGATTGTCAAAATATAATAAATGGTGCAAAATGAGCAGCTGTCAAAATCTATAATATACCTTACTACAAATTTCATACTTGAGGACCTAATAAATCATTAATGATTCGGTATTTTTCACAGTTGATGAAAGAAAAGAACAATGTGGCCGAAAGAGCAATACTCAAAGGATAGGCGATTAAAGAAAAAAAATTATAATTAGGTTATCAAAGTAAATTTTTATGCCAACGGGTAGACGGAAACTGAAAGAAGCCTGTCGTGTATATATATATATATATATATATATATATATATATATATATATATATATATATATATATATATGTATGTATGTATGTCTGTATGTTTGTGTATCTGTGTTTGCGCACCTAGCATTGCTTGACAACCGATGCTGTGCGGCAAAAGAGAGTAAAGAGTATATATATATATATATATATATAGAGAGAGAGAGAGAGAGAGAGCGAGAGAGAGAGAGAGAGAGAATGTGTTAGAAATACAGTTTGTCGGTAAACTGTATGAATACAATGTAATATGTAATATATCATTTCAGTATGTAGTTATCAAAATCTATGCACTTCCCGCTTCCGTAATGCATCTTAGGATATTTTAGTTTATATTAAAATGTTTGCTTGGCTAAAGTTTATATATACCTAAGCTTAAAACCAAATAACAGCAATATCGACTACAACATCAATAGGGACAATAAGAGACTGACGTCTTCAAATGTTTAAATATTTTCTGCAACAATCTGCCATTCAATGTTTGTAACGTTGGTGAATTGATATTCCGTAGGTACTTATCTGTCACCATTCCTTTATGAGATAGTGGTTTGTAGAAAGAAAGTAGACACGGGAGACAGGTATTAGATAATGTACGTTCTAGAGATATAATTACGGTCGAGTACCATGTATGAGTGCGAGTATGTTTGTGTGACTGTGCAAGTACGTGTGTTTGTGTGTATGAGTTAATATGTAAATCTGTGTGTATATGTATGCGAGTGTGTGTGTATACATACATATATATATATATATATATATATATATATATATATATATATATATATAGTTGAAATAGGTTACGAAAAGAAAATATAAAATACACGTGGAAATGTAAGGGTAAAATAGGAAAAATCAACGAAAATGCATATTGCAAATAGAAAAAGGCTATTTATGACAGGTAACGACAAATATATACATTTAGATTGACTGAGGTAGTAATACGAGTCATGAAATTCATTATTATGAGATGATTATAAGATGATAATAAAGTAAGAGAACAAAACGAACCAATGGTTTACGCAAATCTATTCATCGTTTGAACAACACCGGTTAATATATATATATATATATATATATATATGCATTCACCATAAAATGGGGGGAATACAACCTAGCCTTAAGTCAAAGGTCTAACTAACCTCAACTCCTTCCCCAAGAAAACTGGTAACACAACCAATGACGTGTAGAAGTGCATCACAACGCCAATTAAGAGCAAAATCTTCCGCACATTTGCAATTGCTTACCGAAAATAATTTATTAAATTTTCCCTCAGTCTGCAAATGTAATTTTCATTTTTATTTTCATATTTTTTTGCCATATATATTCTACACTATTTTTTATAAGCTAGTATATCTTCGATAATGGTTTTGGTAGAAGCAATTAAGTGTTTCTCAAATCATAATCACCAGTCTAATACTATCCTTCTATCTCATTACAGATATTTCATTAAATTATTGCTATATATTTACACATTATCTTGTATTTCTTACGACTTCTCATAATTTCACCAGGACACTTTCTCCATAATATGCGATATCATAATTGAAACATTTATTTTTAATATTTTACTTCGCCATAAATCTTTTTTATCACCCACTTTTACTTTCCATAATAATTATAAGTTCTGAGTCATCACAAAATATATTCGTTAAAACAAAAGCGCACAGAAGAAAAAAAAATACAAAAACTGCTTTTATAATGGAATTTTGAATAAATCATTCCATTGTTTAATGCATTGAATTTCTACATTCAGACTATCGAAGGTTATTTCTTCTCAAAATCCTACCAAATGGCAGAATTATATATCAGTCTCTAACCTCGCCGCAAACCTTGCGTTAACATTCGAATCTATTCATATCTAATTATCTATGTTAATATTACTTTAAAGCATGCTGTTTTCTGACCCTTTAACATAACCTTCCATTCTCTTTAGTAATTTCACTAAATACGCGCCCGCGCGCACCCCCTTCTCGCACAAACACACTGACACACGCATACAAACACTCATTTCTATGTGTTGTTTTAAACAATTAGCTAATTACACAAAATTGTTTTATCTTCGCTTTGAATTTCGTTATGAGTTGTCAGCAAAGAGTTAGTAAATCATCAGCTATCTACTATATTGTATTTTCATTATCTGTTGTGGTCGACTTTCACCCTTTCGGGGTCGATAAGATAAGTACTAGTTGACCTGGTGCCAAAACTTTGAAATCACTACTATTGAGCTTCATGTTGTTGACGTCAATGAGTTATTTCATTTACATGACATCTCTTTCAGTCACTAGACTGCGGCCAGGCTGTCGCACCGCCTCGAAGAATCTTTTAGTCGAACGAATCGATCTCACTACTTAAATTATTAAATCCTGATACATATTCTATCGCTCTTTGCCGAACTGTTGAGTTACTAGGACGTAAACGTACCGACACCGGTTGTCAAGCAGTGAGGGGGGACAAAAGCAGACATACAGACAGATAGACACATATGTATACATCTGTGTGTGTGTGCGTGTGTGTGAGTGCATATACGATGGGCTTCCCTCAGTTTCCGCCTACCAAATTCACTCACAAATCTTTGGTCAGCTCGATGCCATAATAGAAGACACTTGTCCAAGGAACCACGCATCTTCACCAATGAATATTTTGTAATTATATAAATTATACTTATCAAAATTATTCCTAATTAAATGTTAATAGATAAATTAGTGCGTTGTTGGATAAATTCTTTCGCTTCTTCTATATATTTTCTATATTTTTCATCAACAATTTTAACAAACCAGCCTAAAATATATTTCCCTTCATTATATAATACTGCTTACCAACGCTTCGCTAGCTTGTCAATGCCTTGACCTTTAAAATGACGGGTCTTGGCGCGAAGAATTCATGAAGTCACATTTTCAGTTCCACATCAATGCAGAACAAACGCCGAACATACAGTTGGAAAGAAATATGCACTATATCGGGAGACGACGATAAGTGCTTTAGAAATTCAAACCATGCACTGAAATAGCACATCTGGTGAAATTAGTGACGTGGGAACAAGGACGCTGTGTCCCCTGTCGGATCATTTTAGCTGTGTTGACTTGCTGAACTGGTGCATTTGAAGATCAGAAAGCTTTGGATTAACTCTTAGGTTGTTTTCAAGCATTTTATAATAGATTAGTTCTTCATAATTCCAACAAAATTAGATCACTGTCTTCCGTAGATGTAGCTCTGACGTGACCCGAGTTGTTGTTTATTTGTCAGGCATCAGCAATGCTTTCCTCTGCTTCATACTGACGTTAAATGTTATTTTTCACTTTCACTGACCATGCAGTATATAAATCCACAAATGGCTTGTTTTCGGTCGAGCAAAGTGAGATTGATGGAAGAGCGCCGGAGTTGCCTCGTTTGTTCAGAGAGTGTGGTACCCATTCACCGAGTTTTTGGACCTTCCCTTTCGCGGGAAGTTGACAGGCAACAGTTTCTTAAGAACATTCCATCTACAGGGCTATTTTCCCAGTGGAAGCTTGTGAACGAGCTGTTTTGATCGAACTTCATTGAATTGAAGATTTTCGACCAGAGCATGGAGAAACTGTGAGCTGGAATTTCTCCTTGAAAAGCCATATCAGTGCAGTTCTTCCAGCAATAATGCTTTCCGTGTCCACAGCACAAATGTGCCTCTAGACGTCTTTGGAAGCGATCACATACTGTGTCTCTGGGAAAAACACTTAGGTCTTAGCTATCAGCTCAGCGTTCGTGTTGCAAGCAGAGCTGTTGGTGGCTTCCTCACTAATACTAATGCATGGGGTTACAATCGGAGAAATTAGGTGGCCTGAAATTGGGACTGGTGAAGTCAAAGAAATTGTTCGTCACCTAACTCTGACACTTCCCAGAGTTATG
Organism: Octopus sinensis; assembly: GCF_006345805.1. Classification (NCBI taxonomy): domain Eukaryota; kingdom Metazoa; phylum Mollusca; class Cephalopoda; order Octopoda; family Octopodidae; genus Octopus; species Octopus sinensis. The sequence goes on along the minus strand of NC_043003.1, from coordinate 76,404,312 downwards.
ACAAGTAAACGAATCCGGCTGCCACGCATATTACCAACTAACAGCAACTATTTCCAATCAGGAATTATCACAATCTTCACTCACTGGGGAGTCACTCAAAGAGCATCACACTTTGGAGGGAGCTTTGTTTTCATGATACGTGGGACATAACGTAGATTATTGGAAAGTTAGCTGTTGTCCTGGGTTTTGTACAATTGGCCCTGGCAGACGTCTCTTTATATGAGAAGAACCAGATAAACTCCAGTTAAACAGAATGCCTCCGCTTGCTCGAGAGTTTTTTCAGGGGTTCTCCTTAGCCTTGACTGTCAGAATTTGACGCTTACACCTTTTGTACGAGTGGTAGCAAAGGTCTTTATTTCAGGGACCGGCACTATGGTGGTGACTACAACCCCTATCTATTGCCAAAGCCCAGATTCAAATTTATCCCGAAAACCCTCTATGTTTGGAAAGACTTAATACTTATTCAATCCTCAAAACGATAAGCAGTCGTTTTAGAGGAAGAATATAGCCAGAATAAAAAAAACAAAAACACGACAAAATATTTCTTGTGTTACTTCAAACATCATCGGAATTTGTTTGACAACCCAATAATTTTTTAAAACAGAACAAAACAAATTTGGAAAAATTATGTAGTCTAAGGAGGCTCAGGCATATCTGTAACTCAAACACGTCACTTTTCTTTGAGAGTGTCTAACAATACCACTCACGTTTTGTCCCTCTTCTCGTAAAACTTAATTTTACTTTAAAAAAATTAGAGTTACGTCTCTGAAGTCATGTCACCCGCCGAAAATATCTCACTTCAGACCACATCACACACGCACACACACGCATACACACACACACACACACTCACACATATAAACGCATATCGATATGGATTTGTCTTTTGCGCTTCAGACCACACCACTCACACGCACATACACACACACACACACACACACACACACACACAAACACACACACACAAATGCCATTAGATATTCATATTGGTTTCCGTAGGCATTTAACTTAATTAAAATTGCATTTCATCACATTTCGCATGTATGTGAAATCCTATACGCATAAAGGTATCTTTACATGCGTGTATATATATATATATATATATATATAGATGACTTGCTATATATGCACATACACATATATACTCCCACATATAAACGCATATGGATATGGACTTACCTTTGCGCTTTATTGTGTACATGATGATTTATTTACAACGGTTGCAACATCCTGGTAATTTTGCTAAGTATTCCTGACAAATCCAATAACATTCAACCACTGTATTTTGCTAAAATTATTATATCATTTAGTAAATATATATATATATATATATATATATATATATATATGGAGGTTGGTATGACATAACATATCAAAGCTTCTAAGTTTTAATTTCATTAGCGTTGCAGGTTCTACTGAACTTAAATCAGTTACTTTAATTATATTATTCCTTGTTAGAGTTACTCCATACAAGTTATAATATAACGTTTTTCCGAAAATCTCTCGATCTCATTAAACGTGTATCCATTCACTATCAATGTTACTTATTCAGTATCACACAGAAACAAAAAGACGCATGTTTGCACTCACGTACTCACAGGCACGTGGGCAAACTCAGAAGCGTACAAACATATATTCATGTTAAAGTATATCTCTCTCTCTCTCTCTCTCTCTCTCTCTCTCTCTATATATATATATATATAATATATATATATATATATATATAAATAATAAATATTAGGGAATAAATCCAAATTTACAGGGAAAAAATCAGATTTAGGATTAAATCCAATTTTATAGTAAAATATTATAAAATATTATTAGAGACAAAACCACTATTTTGCAAAACAAACAAGGAAAGACTTAATCAATACATAAAATTTTAATAAAAAAATTTATGTATTGATTAAGTCTTTCCTTGTTTGTTTTGCAAAATAGTGGTTTTGTCTCTAATAATATTTTATATATATATATATATATATATATATATAATATATATATATATATGTAAAGAGGTATATGCATATGTACGTATGAATATATGTATATACGTCTGCATGTATTTATGTTTGTACGTAAGCGAGTATGCATAGCTACCTCCAAAAGTTTATTTATACTCTCTCTTTAATTCCCCGTCTTCCTTTCTGTTGAAGAGCGTAGGTTCAAAACGTAAAACACTTTCTCACCTTCCAGAACATTAAATTAATACACCTGTTTATTGTTTATACACCTGTCTTCGTATTTTGTTTTTCTATATATTTCAACTATGTATACATTCTGTTACTCTTCTATTCTTTTGCACGTTTCAGTCATTTGATTTCGGTCATTCTGGAGCATATATATATATATATTTATAACGAGTGAGAGAGAGAAAGAAAAATCTAAGAGAGAAAGAGAAGGGAGAGGGAGAGATAGAAGGGAGAGGAAGAGTGAGAAAGAGGGAGAAAGAGGGAGAGGGGAGATAGGTGGAGGAGAGTGACACAGTGAGTAATATTCAAGGAGTTGTTACATTGAAAAGAATCTATGTAAGGTCACTTATAAGAAAGAACTCAAGGACATGTATGAGAGTGAAGCAAACTATTTAAACCATAGACATTAGTCCAACAAACTATAATTTGTTGAAGACACGCTTATGGATTACATATAGATATGTGTACACGCACACACATACACACACACGTACACTCACACTCACATATCTATCTATCTATTTACTTCTAAAACACTCTGATTGCTTGATCGCTTGCTTTTCTGTTGTCAGCCAATCTGCGCATAATAGGAAAATATTATGTATTAAGGCACCACTGAAATGTGAATACAAACAGAATAAAACAAGTTTCGCGTAAACCGGACAATAGATCCCTGAGATATGGGGATTTTGGGGGGATTCATAAATACCCAAAACGGTGCATAATCGGAAAATACTCCGAAAATAACTTAACTCTGAAAGGGAAGAATCTCTAACCGTTCGATTATGATCATTGTCTGCGCAAGAAAATTTTAGTGACTGTAACTTGACAACGAAAATGTACGAGTTGTTTTTACAGTAAATGTTTCTATTTTCGCTTTTGTTAAACACAATATTGTAATCAGAAATACGTTTAAGTCGATGTGATTTCATAAATACAAGTTGTTTGTACAGTAAGTATTTACATTTTAACTTTCTTTAAACAGACAATATTTCAATTTTAAAAATAATATTTTCAAATGGATACCATTACAAAAGCTTTTGTAGACATATTCTAAAAATATTTTAAAGTGAAAATGACTTAAAAAACACAGATTGCTTGTACAGTGAGTATTTATATTTCAGCTTTCTGTGAAACAGACAATATTTTAATTATTAAAAAGTAGGTAAATATTTCGAAAAGGACATATTCGTACCTCGGTGGGAAATAATTTTTTCACACCTTTTTTTCCAGTGCATTCAATGTATCTGACTTCGAAAGCCGCCGCAAGCGTCTTTCTTCCGGAAAAGGGAGAAGTGGTGGGGACCTCGGAGTTTCCTGGGAAAGTCCAAAGTGCCCACCACCCCTCCGCCCTCCTCTTTTCGGGAAGAAAGTTGTTTGCGGCAGGTCTGGTGTTGAGATACGTTGAATGCACTCGAGAAAACATATCGAGAAAATTATTTCACACCGAGGTACGAATGGGTCATTTAAGAAATATACACCCAAGACCGCGACAGGCCACAAAAAGTGAAATAATTATACAAATTATAACAAACCAATATACAGTAAAATAAATGCAAAAGAAAGAATGCCTAATCATACTTGTTTTGAAAATTTGAAATACATATAAAGGAAGCTTTCACATGCTTACTACAGCACTAGGTTGTTATAGATTAATCATATGATAAGAGACTGTCGCCTTCAAGGTACGAAATAAGTGCCAGGCCTATTATCACAAATACAATATTTCGGAAAATGGCAAAAATCCAGAATAGGAATGTCAAACAGCGCAAACCGTAATATCCGTTCCAAAGCTAAGAAGTAGACCAAACACTAATGAAAATAAAGTATAGAAAAATCATACAGAACAAAATGAATATTAAGATGTTTCAAGACTAAATAAGTCACAGATGTTACCAATCTGTACCCAAAACTAAGACAAAGGAGTTTTGAAACTCCACATTTTCACAATACAAAAACAATATCAGAAATTCCAGACACTCTACCTAATTAGTTAAAGGGAAAAGAGAAAATGTAATAAAGGAATGAGAAACTGGAAAGCGCATGTCATATTTCAGTGCAGATGGTATTAACACAGAGGTCATAGTGGCAAGATAAGAGCATGTAATGTGCTGAAATACAAAACTGAAATACAAATATGACTAAAAAAACTGGATACGGACGCTGGTAATCCCATTCCGTAACAAGGTAACCAGATAGCACTTGCAGACTATAGTAAGTTTTGACTATAGAAGACAATTGAAGTGTTTTAATGTATCCTTCTTGCCAATATATAAGTTATAACGAAATACATGACAGGAAGTAGATATTTCAGATTTAAATTAGTAGTAGAGTTCAAACAGATACGACAATGAAAAAGGAAAAGAACACTAACTGTTCTAATTTATTAACTGTGTCTTCGATATGCTCTGTCTTAAGGCCAAGCAGGACATGAGGAGATCAATTGTTGTAGACTACATCACAGCGTGGATTATCGAAAGCTGATCGACAATATCCAGAGTACTGGCGTCAACGGACTGACTAATATGTATATATGTATAAATATGTGTATTTACGCGCGCACACACAAGCATGCACACACATGCACACACACACACGTAAATGCACATGCTCAAGCGCGTGCGCACAAAGGCACACGCACTCTCCCAGAAACATATACAGAGAAATACAACAGTAGAATTGACTGGTATACAAATAAGATAAAAAAGTTATTTATTTAGATTAATAATAGGATCACCATAAGTCGGCGAGCAGGCATATTTGTTAGCACAGCTGACGAAATGCTGACAGACATTTTGTCCGTCGTCACTTTCTGAGTTCAAATTCTGCCGAGGTTGACTTTGTCATTCATCCTTTCGGGTCGGTAAAATAAGTACCAGTTGAGTCCTGGGGTTAATGGAATCGACTAACCCCCTCCACAAACTTGCTGGCCTTGTGCCAAAATTTGAAACCAATGTTATGATTAGAATAGCATTACTTAAATGTTCAGGGTTGGAAATTTGACGGGGCTGATAATCACGATGCTTGGTTCTGACAAAGACAAGTTTGAAAAATCAGGATAGTTTTCCTCACTACTATTCAATTTTAAGTAACGTCATTTTGGCTTAACGTGTTAGTGTGAACACATTGTTACATATATATTGTAAGTCATGTAATATACTTTACAATATATAAAGCAACAAACAGGCAGAATCATCATCGCGTATTTATGTTCTGGGGTTTCTAAAATAAGTACTAGATAAGCGCAGATGTTGATTTAATCGACTCAGGCCCCTCGCCCTAAACTACTGTCTTTGTGCCAAAATCTGAAGCTAAAATGTATTACAACGTATTTTAAACATTGCAAACATTTTCTAATGTAAAACTCAGTAGGCTGGATAGAAGCAACAGATATGTTTATGAGTCAGGCATTTAACTAACCAACCTGATTTCCGCCATAGCCTAGACGGAAGGTGAAGCTCAGAATAGACTTCCATATGCACGTCTACACATGTGTACTCACTGAGGTGCACGCACAAGGACAAACAAACAGGGACACAATCAAATGCACAGAGGCAAAGGCTTTTGCTTACATGAAATACTGCGTTGTGTTATCGAAAAAAGCAAAAAGTAATAGCGCATTTTAGTCTTTGAATTCCAAACATGTAATACAATGGTACAAAGAAAATTTGAACACAACACTAGACATTGTTTCTATATAATTATATATAATTATATAATCTATCTATCTATCTATCTATCTATCTATCTATCTATCTATCTATCTATCTATCTATCTATCTATCTATCTATCTATCTATCTATCTATCTATCTATCTATCTATCTATCTATCTATCTATCTATCTATCTATCTATCTATCTATCTATCTATCTATATGCATATACACACATACGTACACACACATACGCACACACACTTACGCACACATGTATATATATATATCTTCAACATTTGAAATCTAGAGATGCTCAATATAGAAAATATGTAGCAGTGATCAAATGAGTTGAAGAGCGAAGTCTTTACCGAGGACTAAGTCCACGGAGTAAAGATTGGTTACAATAGAAATCCAGGTGAGTGCAAATAAACATGAATATACTTTGTATATATATATATATATATATATATATATATATATATATATATATATATATAAAACAATATATATATATATATATATATATATATACATACATACTTATACAGATGTAAATGTCAGCTCCACCGGTCAG
>NC_043003.1:76330392-76392892 GCF_006345805.1 Octopus sinensis | reverse complement strand
TTTATCTGCCGAGTTTAGAATTAGAAATGTTACTACTGGAACTGGTACAGCAAAAGCGTTTTAGGTCTTAATGACTGGGGACAGCTCTGGTTTTCACTACTTTCAACGTGAGCTTAAAAATACCTTTTGTGCTTTAATTTACATATTTCACCAACTCGCGTAACATATGTATTTATTTCGAGATACGTTTGTAATTCATAACTGGAAATTTCCCATACAGATAGGTCATTGTTAACCATATTCCTACTCTGTTTGTCAATACATGTTGACCTAACTCCATTGCTCAGTCCCGTGGGTTTCTTGAGGCATTCTCTGCAGAATTGAGGCGGCGTCTGCAACGAACAAGGGCAGCATTCAGAGAACTATCACCCTGGAATATTATGTTTTTTTAATTATTTCTTTAGAGTAGTTTCTTCTGATATTAGTGAGGTTACGTAAACAAAGTATTTGCACGTCTTCCAGTAGCATGCGTATCTTTGCTAGACGTAATGGAAACTGATACAAAGTTACCTGATAGTCTCGCAATAGAGACTGTTAATAGATTTTTGCTTTGATGACTTCTTTTTCTTCAGCTGCTTGCTCACCAATATTTTGAATGTGAAAAAATATATTTAAGCATCTTTCCTAAAATTACACGAATTATTTCAACAATTTACTAAACTAGATTGCTGGGGCATAATTATATTTACATGTATAATATATAGCTACAGGGTGGGCGAAAAGTCACGCACAAAATAAGTGTTCAATACGCTCCTGAATTGTCAAGGAAATATTTCATTGTTTTAAAATTTGAACAGACTAAATTAAATAATGATGAATGCACACATACATGTACAATATGACCAAAATGAATAATATCAAAAGCACTCACAGAGCGCCAACCTCCGCCGAGGCAACACCAACGTCCTCTCAATGACTAGCCAGAGATGATTTTTAAAAAATGAGAATATCTAAAATAAACTTAACAACTCTCACAAACAAGAATACTAAAAATGAACCCGACCGCTCTCAAAAATTAACTTTAAAAAACAGGAAAATTAATCCAGAATCCTTGGCCGTATTGAAATTATTTTCACATTGGTCGCTGCCATGATTCGGCACAAAACGACTCAGTTGTTAGTTAGTTAGTTAGTTAGTTAATTTGGCTCAAAAGCAAATAGCAAGGCCATGTAGGGGGACATGGAGTTAAGTACAGGGTGGTGTTCATGTAAAGAGTTCAGGCCACTTGAGGTCCAGGGAGGCTTTGAACAAAGCGGTCGTCGGCATCTTCACCATCTCGTCTGGCAGCTTGTTCCACGGATCCGCAACCCGGACGGAGAAAGCTCCTCTCCTTCGATTGAGATGAAATCGTCGCAGGTAGAGCTTTTCAGAATGACCCCGCAGCCGACGCTCTGGAGCAGGAGTGAAGAACAGCTCTTTCGAGAGGTTTACACTTTCCGCTTATGATGTTGTGGGCGAGAATGAGATCACCACGGCGGCGGCGTTTTTCAAGAGAATAAAGGTCGAGCGTCCTCAGCCTTTCTTCGTAGGACAAATTTTTGAGACCATGAACCATGCGGGTAGCCAGCTTCTGGACTCTTTCGAGATGCTGTATGTCTTTGAGTAGATAAGTTGTAAGTGTATGTATATATGTACCTGTACGTGTGTGTGTGTGTGTGTGTTTATGTAGTTGGAAATTAATATGCATATGTATGTATTCAAGCAATTTTATCCTTATAAATGTAGTTTAATTAAAATATGTATTGCACATCAATGGGAAAAACGCAAATGTAAAGTAAAACCAGGAACATAATGTCATAAATAGATAGCAGGAGTAAGTGCCGCGCTATTAGAGTTAGCTGTTATTGTTTAAACCGCACACTTTCTTGGGACATCTGTGTGACCCCACCAAGTAACAGAATAAACTTAGTTGTAACAAAATTTTCTACCAGCATCGGAGATTGACTACAGTTTCGTGATTTCATATAGTAGCAATTCATAGTTAATACACAAATAATTCATAATTAAAAGAAAATAATTGTGGTTTATGATTCTATAATTGTTTTGAATGTTTTTCGATGTGAAATCTTGTGTTTCAACAAATATTGTTATATTTGAAGGTCACTTTGCCAATAAGCACACGTACTTTTTGACTTTCACTTCAGCTCTTCAATGATCCTCTCAAAGATTTGTTCTTCTTCTCTGTGTCTCCTCTTCTTTCTGGCCTTATTCTGAATAGTCCCTCTTGTTTTTCTGTGGTACGCATCCATGCCTGTGCATGCATCTGTGCCTTCACGTGTCTGTACCTAAGTGTTTGGTATGTGTTTGTGTGCCTTGTTTATATGCTTGTATGTGGTGAAGTTTTTTCTCTCTTCATTCGTGAAGTTGTGTGGTGCCCTTGCTGATTTTTGTCTCCGGAGGATGCTCGGTACTTAGGCAGATGAAATAAAGTTAAGATGAAAGGAAACCATAAATAATAACAATAACAACACCAACAACAGCAACGACTACAGCAGCAACAACAACAACAACAACAACAACACTAATAACAACAACAACAACAACAGCAACAATAATAATAATAATGATGATGATTTCAAATTTTGGCACAAGCCAGTAATTTCGTGGGAGGCGGTAGGCCGACTTCATTGACCCCAGTACTCAACTTGTACTTTATTTTATTGATCTCGAAAGAATGAAAGGCAAAGTCCGTCTGGGAGGAATTTGCACAGAGAACGTAAAATAAAGACGAAATGCCGCTCAGCAGAGAAAGGTGAGAGAAAAATTAATATGTAATAAATTCGCGAGTGTATATATATATATATATATATATATATATAACAAAATAGACTGGTGTTTACACGCAGGAAAAAAATAGGGAAATGTGTTGTTGAAAATGCACCTAAAGTTCAAAAATCCATAATTGTTTAAAATACATTATTTACATATATACCAAATTAGTTTCAACAATATTTTTTTTGTTTAAGAATAGTACAAGTTTAAAATTATCAATTAGAAAAGTATCTTTAAAAGTTTCAATGTTGACAAATTAAAATATTTCAATGTTGACACATTAACATGTTCAAAATACTGTTGTTACTGTCAGGTCACACCCGGTGGCTTGATTGGGAAGGTATGTTAAATCTAATTAGGTATTTCGGGTTAGGTTTAGTGACAGGAATTAATGTTTTGTTAATATATGTTGACGTAGGTGCAGCACAGTATATTTGTATAAGAGAACAGGTCAGAGAAAGGTCGAATTTTATAATTCATGTTAACGGGTTTCCTCTAAGCATATTTTCCTCTGAGTATGACATTTGTTTTACAAGTACTTTTACAACACACATACACTGGTATTCCAATATGATTAAGCACAAAGCTTGGAAAACCAAATTAAATTGTTGACCATTCAATATTACATGGCCACGTTTTCGAAGTAAGTGGCAACCTGTTTATGTAAAATAGAATAAAATGAAGTATTCTAATGAAACATTAACCTTCAGGTTACTGTTTCACACATTCTGTTCATATACATCACTGTACATTAAAACAAACGTACATACGGAAAGGGACACAGACACACTCACAAATAAGTGCATATATATATATGTGTGTGTGTGTGTGTAAACATATATATATATTTATACATATATATTTTTGTATATATATATTATATATATGCATATATATATATATATATATATATGCAAGCGTACGCTTTGAAATATATGTTTACACTCATGAAATTAGTGCAGATTCGTAAGTTTTGTCACATTTCACTCTTATTTCTTCTATCAAATTACAGGCAACACCTTTCAGTCAAAAGGTGTCACCTGCAATTATTTCACTGCAGGCAGTATCTCCAGTGAAAAAATATTTATGTCAAATACTTATACATTTTTATACCTACCTACATTCTAAAACCAAATTATGAAAATCGCGTGGTACGATATAGACTCATGTTCCTCTGTTTCTTATAGCTATTTTTGTTGCTGCTGGTGTTTCTGTTTATGCGCAATTGTATTTTTTTGTTTTCGAAACTGTAAAACAGAACGTTTATTTCTTCTCATTGTTTTGTATGATACACTACAGCCATTTCTACAATTTGTCAGTTTCTAAGAAAATACCTCTCTTTTACTCTTTTACTCTTTTACTTGTTTCAGTCATTTGACTGCGGCCATGCTGGAGCACCGCCTTTAGTCGAGCAAATCGACCCCGGGACTTATTCTTTGTAAGCCCAGTACTTATTCTATCGGTCTCTTTTTGCCGAACCGCTAAGTGACGGGGGACGTAAACACACCAGCATCGGTTGTCAAGCAATGCTAGGGGGACAAACACAGACACACAAACACACACATACACATATATATGTATATACATATATACGTCAGGCTTCTTTCAGTTTCCGTCCACCAAATCCACTCACAAGGCATTGGTCGGCCCGGGGCTATAGCAGAAGACACCTGCCCAAGATGCCACGCAGTGGGACTGAACCCGGAACCATGTGGTTGGTTAGGAAGCTACTTACCACGCAGCCACTCCTGCACAGTTTTTACAGGAAACAAATACATAAATATATCTTTCTTCAGTATAATATAATCATGAACATACTTTAAATTTGCATACGGCAGAGAAACAGACGGTGTTTTGGGTTCTTCAAATAGATTTTATTCATTCTGGAGTCGGGAAGTTAAGAACGAGTGATGAACTGGAATCGATGCAATCGGCCATTCCTTCTTCTATGATTTCAGTTTTGTGTGTAAGACAAAAGTATATGCAATATGTTATCTAGTCCGTCCAAAAAGAGCTAAAGTAGCAATGATTTTGAAGGCATCATTCGAGTGACTCTAAATGCTTTCAATGTTTTCTCTAATATTCTTGAGTATTCCCCTGTGTATTTCTATATACTGGTTCCGTTTTTCTGCGCTTGACATTTGTCCGCGGATTAAGATCGTGAAATCCGATGCAAAGAATATTCAATTCAAATTCGAATACATATAATGTATGGTTATATTTCGTATTTAGAACCCAATTTTTTCCTTCCTTGTGCAATATCATATATATCAATTCTTACATACAAAGGCGCACCTTTAAATGTGCATATACACATACGTATGTACAAACACTCAGAACGAAGCATTTATCTAGAACTATGAGCGGCCAAATATTCTACTTATTAAATGACTTGCCCATTCAATATCAAACGAAATGTTTGCGTATTCCACTATCATGTCTAACCTTAGCATAATTTTTAGATAGAATCTACCAGATAGTCCATCAAATTTCACTCATTAATTTTGGTGAAAAGGAAACTATGATGTCAATTTTACAACACATCACGCACTCCTTTCGAACGAAGGATTGTAGTTTCTATGAATTTCTTAGTTATTCATTCTGCTTGCCTGCATGCATGCCTGTCTTCATTCCTTCCTTCTTTCCTTCCTTCCGTCCTTCCTTCCTTCCTTCCTTCCTTCCTTCCTACCTACCTACCAACATATATGCCTGCCTGCCTGCCTGCCTACCAGCCAACCAACCTACCTACCTACCTACCTACCTACCTACCTACCTACCTACCTACCTACCTACCTACCTACCTACCTACATACATACATACATACATACATACATACACATGCCTACATATATATATATATATATATATATATGTTTATCTATCTATCTATCCTTCTATCCATCCATCCATCCATCTATCTATCTGTCTGTCTATCTATCTATCTCGGTTTATCTATCTATCTATCTCGGTTTATCTATCTATCTATCTCGGTTTATCAGCCGAGTCTATCGTTAATATCGTCACTCATTCCTTCAAACGGGAAGGAAGAGCTATTTTTATCATCCTTGTGGCTATGGCGAAAGAATGTATCTGGTGGACGCGCCTGAAAGGATTAGAGACAAACACTTTCCTCTCTGGTCAATCTCTCATCAACTTCTTCAAGTATCACTTGAAGAGGAAAGTGAGAGTAGAGAGGAAAAGCACCTTGACTATGATCCTATGAACCGTAAAAATTAATACAGAGAGTTGCTTATTTGTAAAAAAAAATATAACATGTGACTTCATTGACCGTGGTCTTTTCCGTAGGCTTTTCTTTCCATGGGTAAACCTCACCTGTCCTCCCCTTTACACTTTATATTGAAATTTCTGTGATAACGTTCCCTATTGAGCGATTTTTTCCTTTTTCTTTTATTCTTTATCCCTCTTTCTCCCTCTTTCTTTCTTTTTACGATCCCTTTTGATCGAAAACCAAACCCCATTTTTATCCCCAAAAGAAAAGCTCTACCTTGTAATTTGTCCTGTCTGTGTGCAGCCCTGTGTGGCTAATAAAGAAACATATCTATCTATCTATCTATCTATCTATCTATCTATCTATCTATCTATCTATCTATCTATCTATCTATCTATCTATCTATCTATCTATCTATCTATCTATCTATCTATAATGTATTTGTTTTTACAATTAGATGTGCGACTTATGCTGTTAAATGTAGAGCGCCACGTTGATTATCACAGTCCAGTATGGTAGTTTGGCTAAAACTGTATTTCGTAGTAATACTGTATATTACAGTATTATGAGATTCTGAGGAAATTTTGAAGAAATTACGTGAAATACGTGTTCATAAAATTTTTCCACATCAGTTTCACCTTCATTATTAGTTGGGATGTGGACATGCAAACAAGCACGAAAGTGAAACGTACGCGGGGAGAAATGATATAAATCGTAAATATATTCGGCTTCGTGTGTGGGTGTGTTGTCTGCCCGTATGTGCGTCTGTATGTGTGTGTGTGAGGTTACGAAAATATTTCAATAAACAAAAAGTTCTTTTATTCCTTATCACTGCTTAGTACTAATACTGCTACACTTTATGTTGAGCAAATAGTCCGCAGGCGCAATTACTGATACGAACTGTTCTAAAATAAAGCTACGGATTCACAATCACCCTAGAGTGGTCTAACCTCATATCTCCGACTGAAGAGGGAGCCAGAAACCCGTCTGCGAGTCCGCTGAAATGAGACATTGTACAGATATGGTGTTTTTAATTCACTTAATATAATTGAGAATATTTTCTTCGTGATAACTATTGTTAATTTCCCTTCAGAAGACAAAATATGGCCTAAACATTTCAACTGAAGCCCAAATATTTTTCTGAAGGTATGTTGCTAGGTTCCGCGTGGATAAAAACAGATTTTACCTGGTTAGGGAGAACCTGATCATTGAAGCTGTGATTACTGACGGTTTTGTCGGATGTTTACCGTTTAGTATTCCATCTGAATTTTCTTCAGTTGACAGGAAGTGTTGCTTTTGGTGTTCTGTCGAGTGCCGAGGTCATACGTGAATATACAACCGTGCTGTTGATATAATCCCCAGCGTTGGGAAATAGCGGTAGATTTGTATTTTGGTGTTGGCTCTGTTGTAGCAGGGATGCTATTGTTGGTATAGCTTTTATTAAATGAACGCCTCATCACTGGTAGATGAGTGAAATTGCAGTCACAGTATGTGCATAGCCACTGATGTAAAGAATGGTGGCATATGTTAGGATTTCGTTACAGACGTGTAGGAGTCTTAAGGGGCAGTAGGTTGTAAAAATGCTTTGGGTTTAGATATCTTTAACTTTGATGACATTGGGGGTGTGGAGGTTGGAGAATGAGCAGGAAAGTGTGGTTGGACACTGGTAACTGTAGTCATAGAGATAGTTGAGATTGGTACTGTTGACGTTCAGGCACTTGTGGTAGGGGAGGGAGAAAGGGGTAGTTGAGATTGGTCAAAAGTAGAGGTAGAGAGGAGCAGGTAATGTCACTGAGAGAAGCTATAACAGTGGAAGAAGAAGTAGACGAAGAAGAATGAGTATTAGTAGTAGTAGTATTAGTAGTAGTAGTAGTAGTAGTAGTAGTATAGTAGTAGTAGTAGTGGTGGTGGTGGTGGTGGTGGTGGTGGTAGTAGTAGTAGTAGCAGTAGTAGTAGTAGTAGTATGGAGCAGTAATGACAATGTCGATGATGTTGGTGGTGAGACTTTCGTGGTATGGTGGCTGAAAGGATTTTGTCGCGGCGGGCGTCATTGTGACTGATGTAACTACTGCGGTAGTTGTAATTGTTGTTGTTGCTGCTGATCGTGGCAGTGATTGATGAAAATACTGGAGCGAGTTTATCCACGCGGTTAATTATGGCACGATATGAAATAGTAATTTACTTCAGTTTGTTTTGAATTTGTCTCTCTTGGCGGTTACTAAAAATGTGAACGACTCTTTCGGCAATGAGATTTATACATGAGGCATAGAGGTTCTCATATTGAGAGAGAATGAAGCATTAGTCAATGGGAATGACGGGTCAGACTAGCTGCAGTTATTGTGGGCATGTTGTGTCGGCATTGTGGCGTTTCTTTGCTTTTCCACTGTTGATGTTCATGTGAATAACTTCTAGTGCTTTATCTGTTTGGGAGTAAAATGTTGGGTTTGTAATCATACCGAAATGGATAAAGGTTTTGAAGTTGATTTTCCTTAGTTTGTGCCAACCTTCACCCCCGGAAAACAGGAGGCGGATTTCTGGTTTAAGCACCCTAGATCACCCTTCATAACGTTTTTTATTTTTTGGAATTTTCAGAAAATTTTCGCGAATTTGTGTTCGACACACGGTAAGTTAAACGATTATGAAAAACGCATTTTTTGTGTATGATTTAAGAGCGCTTTAGCTTTATTTTTAGCACTACTCACGATCACTATATATTGATGGGTTTTTTTAATTATTTTTCTCCTCATAAACACATTTACTGAAATGATGATGCACCCAAATTTTGTCCATTGCTGGGATATAATCAAAGAATCGGGACAGGCCGTATTTTAAACTCTGATTAAAAAACAAAATTCGAAAAAGAGTGGCACTTTTAGGATTTATGGTAAAGGTGAGGTTTAAAAATTTAAAAGAAAAATATTACCGTATGAATTCCTGTGCGTAGAACACAAATGAGCAAAATATTTCTGAAAATTCCCCGAAATGAAAAAAAATTACGAGGAGGGGTGTTTAAACCAGAATTCCGCCAAAAAGGAAATATGGGTGACAACAGAAAATAACATCTTCAAATTGTAAACAAAATATACGTTTCGTGGAATGTTGTATTAGAATCATCGAAAAGGATATTATGTACACTACAATATTGCAAAGTCTGTTGTTAAAAGAATGTTTTTCTTTTTGGCTGCCTTTTGTGAAATTTTGAAATTGAATGAGAAGTTTCAAAATTCAGTAGTTTTTCATGCAGAATACCAGTCAAATTCACTTGTAACAGAAAAAAAAATACAAAAAGTTACAGAGATTTAAAGTTTGATAATTTTGTGGGTGACTGCAATCGTAAGATGAAAAGAGAATAATGTAAACATTGCGACAATATAATCTGTTTTAAAAGTTTAATAAGCGGAAAATGACCTTAAAACGAGAGAACAGCACCTGTTTTGTAGTTTTTGCGGTCTTCGCGGGAGAACTGCCATTAAATATTCTCATCTCGAATATTTTTGTTCATATAAATGCTCTTTATCTTGCATAATTTTCTTCCAGAGATGGAAACCTTCTTTTGCAAATAAGAAACAGCATCCTACCCTGTTTCTAGTGTCTCCCTGATATATGAAATGTTACATGAGCTGGCCGCGGTCATAGTATTTATTAAAATGTTTGTTGGAGCAGAGAAAATAAAGACAACGCACACAAGATAAAATATCCGAAGATGCAACGTATAATATCCAAATACAGCAACAAATCTGTATTGAAACTATGGAAAAAGGCACCAATGTGTATGTGGATTTCGATTGGCTAAATTTACCCACAATCTTTAAACTAAAAAGCTTTTAACTGTTTATTTAATTGGTTTATGGCGAAAATGTATTTTATTTCAATAATAGGCATACAGAAGTACACAAATACATCAAATTTGAAATGAAATGGAAGAAAATTGAAGAAATCGAAAAGTGGCAGCAAAATAGAAAAGATCCTTTTAAAATGTTGTGTATATTCGTGTTTATTTCTTAATAGAAAAATTGTGTACTTATGAATAATTGTCAATGGAACATTGAGTGCTTACGGCACATAATAACCACAAATGTAAAGAATTCAAAGATTTTAAACAAGCGAGACACACATATGATTTTGTGGTATATTTGGTGCCAAGCAGCTGAAATAATCAAATAATCACGATTGTACAGTTCAAGAGCAAGTAAGAAACATGCATATATATATATATATATATATATATATATATATATATATATATATATATATATATATATATATATATATATATATATATATATATATATATATATATCTATATATATATATATATATGTATATATATATATATATATTATATATATATATATATATGTGTATATATGTATATATGTATATATATATATAATGATATGTAGAAAAATACAAACTGAGACAAGAACGCATAAAAACTTAGAAGACGATACAACAAACACAGACAGGACATTCGAAGCCCTCAGTCTTCAGTCAAGAACCGGATCATCGTAGTAATTTCGGCTGATTAATCTTGAGATTACTAGAACCGGCCAGCCCTCCAGGAAAAACTAAGCAACGAGCATTAGAAAAACTAAGCTAGGAGCGTAGATTTCCTGGAAGAAGGATCGAATGCATACGAACACAAAGACAGCAAAACGGACGGTGCCACACGAATATCAAAAACAAAAAACAATAATGAAATACAAAAATGTGGAATACAAAAGCAATAATGATAAAAACAGCAAGTGTCTTACGACTAATAACAGTGCAAACAGGTCTGGCTGGCGTATTTTGGAAAAATTGCCTTAGCGGCGAATTGCCTTAGCGGCGAACGAGGACAACGATGTTATCACGGCGCTGGTCAGAGGCCGAAAGGCAGATTTCGGCCAGCAGTCACGTGACAGAGAAGAGAGAAAAGAAGGAAGAGAGAGAGAAGAGGGACGAAAGCAACAAGGGGGGAGAATAGAGAGAAAGAAGGAATTAGAGAGGGTAGAAGGGATGGGTGTAAAAGATTGACCTGTGAGTGCAAAGGAAGACAAAGAAATGGAAGGGTAGGGGAAGAGTAGACCAAAGAATCAGAGGCAAAAGAAGAGAAAAAGATGGATGAGTAGAGAGAAAAGAGAGAGAAGGGGACAGATCAACGTAGAATGCGAAGTAATTGTAAGAGAGAGAGAGACAAACAAACAAAGTGTAGAGTCGTACCAAATTTACAAGAATATGTGCACACATAAGTGTTAAGGAGGGTACGTGACGCCAGGAATATATATTATGATATGTACAAAAATACAAACTGAGACAAGAACGCATAAAAACTTAGAAGACGATACAACAAACACAGACAGGACATTCGAAGCCCTCAGTCTTCAGTCAAGAATCGGATCATCGTAGTAATTTCGGCTGATTAATCTTGAGATTACTAGAACCGGCCAGCCCTCCAGGAAAAACTAAGCAACGAGCATTAGAAAAACTATATATATATGTATATATATACACACACCAAGAGATAATATTTGTCTCTTTTTACATTGGTCAATGTAATGAGACGAAGATAAAGAAACATTGGTTATAGAACAAACAATGGATTTGAGTCAACGACTTTATATATAACATACCTCAAACATTTAATCACATATAAATATCACCATGATTCTTAAGGTCATAAAAATATGTATACATAAAAGCACAGAAGGTAAATATATATACTCGAATAAAATAAATTGAAATACAAATAGAATGACCTACCAAAAAAGTAAATATAAACGACTAAAAATTCGTAAACTAACAAAAGCTAATAGACATGTTCCTCCTGATGAAGGGGGTCATCTCCGTGATGTACTTTAGTGTAATTGAACCGCGGTGGAAAGCTTCCGAAATGGCCATTGATGTATGTGAATTTGACCTGTGGAAGTCTGTTTATTTATGAACTTTGGAAGTACTTGTGTGAGGGGAATAAAATAAATTTTTTCGAAGTTAAAAAAAAAAATTTTAATCGTTTGATAAAACTTTATTAGTCGATGGACTTTTATTTTATCTTTGTCTATTAGTTTTTTGGTGGTTTACGAATTTTTAGTCGTTTTTATTTACTTTTTGATAGGCTGTACTATTTGTATTTTATTTTATTTTATACGAATATATAATTTTACCATCTGTGTTTTTATGTATATGTATTTTTTCTGAGTTTAAGAACCATGGTGCTATCTATATATGATTAAATGTTTGAGCTATGTTGTTATATATAAAAATCGTTAGTTAAATACGCAAAAATCGAGGGAAAAAATGACATGCAATACAAAGAATGACCTTTTACCAGCTGTCGGCTGTTTATCCACCCCACCCCCATTTCGAGCAATCAGCACCAATTGCTCCTTGAAATACCAAAATAAAGTTGTGGATTTTCTGAAGCGTCAAAGTTAGGAACAAAAGCAGGACAGTGGAGAGACATACAGGGAAACCGAACGAAAACAAACAAGGAAAGTCGTTAGACTTGAACGAAGTGGAAATAGTGAACGCCGAGGGAAATATTTTCTTTGTAAAAAGAAAAGTTAGAAAAGAGAAAAAAATGCTTCCCTTAAAGATTATAGAAACAAAATTGAAACTATATTACTTAATTTTCATAAGATCGTTCTTCTAATGTTCTGTAAATTTAATATAAACTACATGACATCATAGGCTTCAGACTTTTATTGTTGGAATTAGCACGAGACGACAAGCAGTAGCAGACGACACAAAACGCCTGTGCAAGGGAGGCAACACGATCAGTTGCATCCTCTTCGGTGTAATATTTAAATTTTATTCTGATAAATATGCCACAAAGACAATTCTTTTCTAGTAAGAGCTGATGAATAGTTTTAGATGCTTAGATTAAGTTACTGTCAATTCGCAATACTTATGATGTATATAATTTTACGTTGTTATGTAACACTTACATAGGAAAAGGGAAGTAAGTTGACATTGTGCTTCCATCAGAAAAACGGCGAAAAGATAATATGCGCATAGATTTCTGCATTTATTCAACAAATATTTTATGCTTTTTCAAATTAGTGAAAGAGAATAAAGATCTCCAATCCCTTACATTAAAAAAAAATTCACAGCGAAAAATCACTCCTAGAAGAGAAACTTTTAAAGATCGAAAATATACTCAGACTCTTCCATGAAAAGCAAAGAATAGAAACAGAAATCAGGGCAGTGAAAAATATAAAACTAAATTCCAAAGCCTTCTATGAGATCGTGGAAGAGTCTGTCTCAGTGCACTACCAGATAGGGCCACTGATTGAAGAAGACGGAAGGCTTGCTAACTCAGACCCCAAGAGGATAGCCGTAGTATTGAATTAGCAATTCCAGATTGTCATTACCTTTTCACTGCGAAAGTGGCAAGTGGGTGAGCCTAGAGAACAAGAAATAAGGTTTCCTTGCTATTCCTATGGAGGATATTTGTGCTCAGTTGCCTGGATTACTGCTCCCAAATATGGTCGCTGCGGAGCGTCTAACTGGTGGCGGAACTGGAGTCAATCCAGCGCCACTACATAAAGAAGATTGGCTCGATCAATCAGATGAACAACTGTGAGCGGCTACGAGATCAGAAGCTCTACTCCCCAGAGAGAGGGTGAGAAAAGTATGCAGTGATATACATATGGAAGATCCCCGCTGGTCTAACTCTCAACTTTGGAATTAAAAGCTCTACCAACCAGTGAACTGGACGGCACTGCATACAGCCAAAGCTATCGTCTTCACCTCAGATAAGGCCCCAGCATTGCAACAGCTTGAGTTTCAAAGGACCACTACTGTTTAACATCCTGCCAAGGAACCTACGAAATCTTCAAGCAGTAGATATGGAAGTATTCAAAAATCACACGGACAAATTTCTCTCTGAAATCCCAGATAGGACCACATCGATCGAGGCATGAGGCACAAAGAAGAGCAGTATCGTCCAACATGCTTCTTCACCAAAAACAGTACCGCAAAACAAAACAAGGCGGTGCTCCAGCATGGCCTCAGCGTTAGGCTGAAACCAGTAAGAGTAAACAGAAGAGTTTATATATATATATATATATATATATATATATGTATATATATATATATAGAGACCAGACCTGTTTATCCTGTCTCTTTGATAAGCTGTCTCCTTAAACGTTCAGAAGCATAATTTTTCCATCATCCTGGCTTAGCATCCCTCATCGTTTGTTTTTACTGTTTTATTCTCATTGTTCTGTCTTTTACTGTTTTTAATGTTTTGCTTTTACTGTCCTATTCATTTTACCATTTTTACCCTACGCAAAAAATACCAAACTTTATTTAATTTTCTTTGCGGGAAGGAATGTTTCAATGAAATCGCATCTTGTCCTTACCTTCGAGGATTAGATGAAACGGGGACAACTGAGGAAGAGGAATATTTCTTGCATTGTATGTCTTGTACTCTGTTTTTTTCGTTGTTTGGAAAAATGGTCGTTTTTGTTATTATGTTTTCGTTTCTCCTTGTGTTCAACGTTTTTTTATGTCCTGTACCCATATATGCATGTATATATACATAAATATTAAGGTATGTACATATATGTATGTATATATGCAGATATTTATATATTATTTATATTATTACATATACATATATATATATATATATATATATATGTATAAATATTTATATACACACACGCACATATATGTGTATATGTATCTATGTATGTATGAATGTATATAAAATCATAAATGTCAGAGATAGATTGATGAAATTTATCTAGCAATAAGAAAATTCTAATATCACGACAAATTCTTTCGTAACTTAAAAAACATATTAATAATTTATATTATTATATTTCATAATAAATAAATACTTACATTCTTGCATTAATGTGATATTAGAATTAATTTTCTTATTGTTAAATAGTATTTCATCAAAATATTTTTCTGTCATGTATGCCTATATACCCTTCATATCGTTTTCTCTTGTGTCTTACTATGTACTCTATGTTTTGTAGACTCAAACATTAAGGAACATTTTTTATGAGTAGTACCGGGTTAATTGAATCCTTATATTGTGACTTAATATATCTATATACACACAGAAATATACATATTCACTGATGCATGTATTTCTGTGTGGGTATTTGTGTGCCAAGACAAAAATTTGTGGTTGAAGATTTCTGAAATCGGACCCTATATTTTCAGGAAAGTGGCCGTAGACGATATATAGAGTTGCATATCTTTTGATTCGTGGTTCTGTAGGGTTCTCTGAAGGAGATCTTGAAACATCTGAATTGATGGATTGTAGCAATTCTAAATGGAACATTATTCGCAGGACACATATATGTATGTATGTATGTATGTATGTATGTATGTATGTATGTATGTATGTATGTATGTATGTATGTATGTATGTATGTATGCATGTGTATTTGTATGTATGTATACGTGTATGCATGCGTATATGTATGCATGTATGTATAATTTTCTTTGAGTTTAATGGAGTTGTTGAGAGAGTTCAAGCCGGTTGCTCACAAAACGACACAAGCTTTTGAGTTAAGAGCGTTCACGGTATTTGTAAATATGTGGTTGTGTTTGTGTGTTGATTGAACTCTCGATGCATTCACCAAGAATCTCAGATGGAGAATTTTCGGAAAGTTTTATAAATCTTCACTGTCACTATATTCGTGAATATATAGATATATACATCTAATATAGGATAACATTTTTCGAAAAAAATTCTATCTATAGCCAGCATATTAAAAAATACCATTAAGGGTTAAATTTATAAACAAGGGCAAAAGAAAAAAAATTCTAGTGCCAAATATGCCGAAAATAGACACTTCGTCAATAACCATATAATTTATCACTATAAGTACGTGTCTCGCAGAAAGCCGACATAAATTTCTAAAAAAATTTCGTTATTACCATATCGGACCTCATTTCAGAGTTAATTCATAAGAACCTCTCCATCAGTGATAAATGCGGCAAAGGAATAAATAAAACACTTACTTAATACCCATGGAAGAAGCAAACACTAAGTCATGAGAACAATTAAGTACATAAACCTTTTTTATTCTCTCCCTCTGTTTATTCCTGTGTTGGAAAATTACAATCCAGACCAATCTCAACACTGCAGACTTGTTAGACGTCACACTTGACTTAGGTTCCGGTACATACAAGCTCTACCGCATGCCAAATAAAACGCTGACATATATCAACACAGCCTCCTAAAACCCACACACCCATGTTCAAAACCCGGTGAAAGGTGTCAGCAAGAGGATCACGAACGTGTCCTTTAGCGAAGGGGACCTCCTACTATAATGAAGTACTAGCTGCTGCGGGTTTAGGGACGGCATCTCTTACATGCTGCACTCTAACAACCACTGAAGGAAGTACTTCAGAATTATCATTATCCTCACTACGCCCTGCTCCCTAGTAGATAAACACTTAACGAGTTCGTATAGGTACAGACGCATTTTCAATAGATACAACTTAGGCATCTCTCTTACCTGCGCCCCGAATATTAAGCGCATTCTAGTTAATACCGCTAGTCCACGAGAGGAGGTCGGATGCTCATACAGAGACTACAACAGTCGCCCAGTGGGAGGGCATTGCGAAACCAAGGGGGTCGTCTATGTGTAGCAGGGATGACAGTGCCAATAGCAACAGTAGCAACCCAAACAGAAATACCTGCAGCAAGATCACCAGCGACAACAATAACAGCAACGGGTGCAACCCGAACAGAAATGGCAGCAGTACTGTCGCTATTCGTAACAATACCAACAGCGACAGAATCAATCATCCTTATATTGCCGATAACAGCTCCAACACCAACCACATTGGCTGTAATAGCATCAACAGCACCAATAGCAGCACCACCACCGATGATGTCCCTTACACCAGCATTACCGGCACCGGCGCCAGTACTAATACCAACGCCAGCATTAACGACGCCAAAAGCAACAATACCAGCAAATCAACAGCGGTAGGAGCAGTGTGAGCATAACCAGAAACAGCATCTCCAACTGCATACGGAGATACATCGGATGTTCCGGTAACACATTCAAGCAGCGCCACTCCAACGACAGATCCGCTTACAGGATCCTGGAGAGAATAAATGCTAAGGCCTTAGCCAGCCATGTATGGTGGCTGAAAGACGACGGAACTCCATGCGTAATATCATGGAAGATCCAAGACATTCGGGGCCCCTACATAAATGGGACCACGCGTTTTAAATAGTGCATAGCTAAACGGACGAGGGTATTAATAGACTCCATCGACCGAAGGAACATCCTTAACTTCAGGCGGAAATCTTCGGACTCTATTTACATTTCAAGAATTTTCTGCGCGTCCTGGAATCCACACGACAACAGGGTCAATCACGAATAGAGATCAAAGGGAGACAATCCTTGTTGTTGAGAGTAGTGAAATTATATAAATATAATTTTTATATATATGATATAGATATATACACAGATACAGAAGGAGAGATTGAAAACGAGAGAGAGAGAAAGAGATCTGCATATATGTGTACCATAATACACATGCCTGTACAAGCACGCGTATTACTCTAGGCCATAGATTTTCACAACATTATTCTATATTTCTACATCCAGTTTGCTGCAGTAACATTGACCACCAGCTGCATTAAAGAAACGTTTCAGCCAGAAACAATTTTCAACAGCTGTCCTTTTCTTTCCAGATCTTCTTTTCTTTTATATAATAAAAAGAAGGAAGTGATATGACAACTTCATAATGGATAATTGCAAGAAAGTGTTCACGTTTTTGTCAAAATTTGCTCCGAATTCAATCATTTTAGATTTTAGTTAGGCTGAAATAAAAGATAAAATAAATTGGAATAAATTTAATGCGATTAACCTTCCATAATAATTCTGGAGATTCACATGCTTTATTTCACTAAAATCATATTGTGCCCTTTCGTTTTTTCCTTCTGATTAAGTCTGGTTCCTAGTAGCAGCAGGAGTATCAAGGAAAGAAGCATGTCACAATACTAACAATCGCGGCTGAGATAGGAATATCAGTAACTGGAAAATTTATCAGACTAACTTAGTTAGTTAGTTAGTTAGTTAATTTGGCTCAAAAGCAAATAGCAAGGCCATGTAGGGGGACATGGAGTTAAGTACAGGGTGGTGTTCATGTAAAGAGTTCAGGACACTTGCGGTCCAGGGAGGCTTTGAACAAAGCGGTCGTCGGCATCTTCACCATCTCGTCTGGCAGCTTGTTCCACGGATTCGTAACCCGGACGGAGAAAGCTCCTCTCCTTCGATTGAGATGAAATCGTCGCAGGTAGAGCTTTTCGGAATGACCCCGCAGCCGACGCTCCGGAGCAGGAGTGAAGAACAGCTCTTTCGAGAGGTTACACTTCCCGCTTATGATGTTGTGGGCGAGAATGAGATCACCACGGCGGCGGCGTTTTTCAGGAGAATAAAGGTCGAGCGTCCTCAGCCTTTCTTCGTAGGACAAATTTTTGAGACCATGAACCATGCGGGTAGCCAGCTTCTGGACTCTTTCGAGATGATGTATGTCTTTGAGGAGATAAGGAGAAGAGGCTTGAATCCCATACTCCAATATGGGTCTCACCAGCGTGCCATAGAGTGGTAGGAATATGGCTGCTGTGAGCATTCCGAATGACCGTCGAATCAAAAACAGAATTCCGCGCGCTTTGCTGGCAGCATGGACGCACTGGGCCGAAGGCGAAAAGGAGGAATCCACCAAGATACCCAGGTCCTTTACCTGATCGGTCCTCTCCAGCAGCAGACGACCCGGCTCGAAATCAAGTTGAATTGCAGGAGTAGAGCCGACAGGCAGATGACAGCACTTTGACACGTTCAGACACAGGTCCCAATCATTAGACCACTTCCAAATACTTATAGTATTTTTCAAGGAAACTTTAGCAATGGTTGCAGACACCGTGGCTGCAGTTGACTCCCATCCAATTCCACAAGTATTGAACATGGTCGACGTTTGTTTGTGACTGATGTTTCTTTGTTGATGCGTTGTTGGTGAGTTGTGTAATAGCTAAATTGACATAGAGGGAAAATCGTAAAAAGGTTGTTTCTTATCAGCTCATGTTTGTCTACGTTCATACACAAACATGAGCTTGTGGGAAGCTACCAAACTATTTCCAATATAAATTTATTCTTGTGAAATCTCTTAACATTTTCAATACACACAAACACATACATACATACACATACATATGCATGTATGTATGTATGAAAAGATGAATGGATATCCATACCATGCCAGCATTGAAAATGAACATAATGTTAAGACGATAGAGATGGTGACGATGATATATAGACTTTTGTTATATACAGACACAAAACATGTGCGTATGTATGTATATTTATATATATATATATATGTGTGTGTGTGTGTGCGTGTGTGTATGTATGTATATGTACATATATAATATACACATTCACATATATGTATGTATATGTGAGTGTGTATGTGTGTGTGCATGTATATGTGTGTATGCATGTATGTAAACACATTATTACTGATACACTTATATGTATGCGCACACCCCACATGTACGCACTCGCACGTAAGAACGTTACGAACATGTATGAATTTGTATTTTTAGGTAAGTATATAAATGTCAAACTCAGAAATATAATACACCTGTATTTGAAAGAATTCATGAACAGATCATTATATGCATAGATGTATGTGTACGAATATGCGTAAATATTTCTGTTTCGATCTATCTATCTCTACATGTGTATGTTTTTATATGTATGACTATCTCTCCTCTCTGTATGTTTGTCTGTCTGTCTCTTTCTTCCTCATACATATATACATATATATATATATTATATATATATATATAATATATATATATATATATATATATATATATTATATATATATATATATATATATATATATTATATATATATATATATATATATATATACATATATGTATATACATGTATATATGTACAACACTTATATATACGCTTTCGCAGCAACGTTCAGTGAATGAATTGTGTTTGGAGTAACAAGTTATCAATATTAGTATTTTTGTTGCTTTTGTTGACGTTGTTGTCGTTGTTACCGATATTATTTTCAATTTGTGATCGTCTCATTTTTCTTGATAAGGAACATTTATATAACTAGCTGACATAATTTTGGATGGATATGTGGCTTCTGCCAAAGGCGGGTCATCGAGGTTATATCAGAATCTCTATGAAAATCGGAGGAAAAAAAACACGACAAAAAATCGATGAAGGATAAACCACATAAATAAAGAATAAAATGAAATATGTAAAAAAATTCCTAAAAAATATACTGGGAAACGGAGGAATATGTTCGTGTGTGTGTGTGAGTATGTGTGTCTGTGAGTTTGTCTGTGTTTGGGTGGGTGAGCTTGCTTGTATGTATGTGTATATGATAATGTGTATATATAGAGGGAGAACACACACACTTGTATTATGTTCAGATATATATATATATATATGTATATATATATATATATATATACATACATGCACACACACACTCACACACACACACACACACACACATACATATATATATATATATTATATATATATATATATATATATATATACATATATATTCGCACGCACGTATATGAAGATATATGTGTATGGAAACAGAGGAGGAGAGAAGGAAAAGAGATAGAGGGGGAAAGGGTGAAAAACAGAGGGAGAGGAACAGTAAGTGAGAAACAGAGTTAGAAAAACAGCGTGATAGAGAGACATCACAGAGAAAAGGAGATAATAAATTTAGATTCATTATACCGGAATAATGGGAAAAACATAATTTAAAATAAGAAAGTAACAAAAAATCTCCAAGAGTTGAAGAATGCTGTGTGATGTCAGAAGCGAAACAGTCTGTCACTTTGTTGTGACGTGATGGAGTTGAACTTTGTCTCACCAAATTTTTTTGATGTCAATGGAGACATAGAAATCGAAAGTTATATTGGAAACTATCAGGATAAATGTGCAATTCTACTGATCATGTGATGCTAAAGACCAATAAATGAAGGAATACTTTTTCTCCATATGTATGTTTCAATGGGGATTGATTATATTCTTAAGGGGATCTCTCAATAGTTTGCAATCTATAGATCTACTTGTATTAGTTATCACTTATGTAATATGGGTAGTTGAAAAAATATCCATTATCTGATATTATTCCTGTTATTACGACACTAAATCTCCTTCTAAGGTTGATAAAATATAAAAATCACTAAATGAGATAACTGCAATACAATACGCCTTGAAACAGCTATTTCTTTGTTCGTAAACACGAAGATTGTACTTTCTTTCTATCGATTCATAATATACATAAATTTCCCAGCAGAAAAAAGAATCTGATGAAAAAGCATTCCACGAATTCACACCAGATTGTAATTAATATCATTTTTGATTTTCATGGCGTCACAGTCCGTCACGTTTGTAACTAATGAGTTACAGTTAAATCATACTGTAGATCTCCAAAATGAATGAAATAGTGCTAGACTAGATTACCACTGAATAAAAACTGTAAGAACTTTGTAATAAAAAATAAAGTATGTAAACTCTATACATCTTCTTCGCATTCTATAATTTCAAATTCAATTGTCTAGTCTCACTTCGTGTTGTGAGGGGATGGTTATCTTTGTATTAACATCTATAGCCTGATGGTGTGAAATGTATTGCAATAATATAACTTTCGTAAAATATTTTTAAATGATGTAAAGGAGACTGGTCTTATCACTAAATCTATCAGATGATAGTTTTGCGCAATTTTTCTTTTGTATTTGTCCCACTCAATGAGATGTCTAAGTACGTTGTGTTCAGTTGACAGCATTTAGAGATATTCTGTCTGTCTATTTGCCTGCCTCTCTTTCTGTCTGTCTGTCTGTCTCTGTCTCTCTCTCTTTATCTATCTGTGTGTGAAAGGTTTTGAGCCTTGAAGTATTGTACCTTCATCAGAAGTCTTGCACCATGTTTTTTTTATTTTTTGGGGGTGGTGATGGTGGTGGTCTCTAGACTTTTCATAAACCCTTGTATGTATGTATGTATATATATATATATATATATATATATATATATATATATATATATATAAAACTGGGAATGTGTGTCTGTCTGTCTGTGTGTTTCCCTAAAACTTGAGAACTACACAACCAATTTCATTCAAATTTTACGCATGCCTTACATAGGTTCCATGTTGTTTTATGGGCAAAAAATGTCAACTTCTTGCCTAGAGCGAGCCCATAGCAATATCATATCTTCTCCACTATTTCAGTATTACGTGTTAAAAGTGAAACAAAAATGTTTCTCTATTTTATGTCAGATACTTTCACTTTAAATACAATAAAAATAATAATAACAATTGAATTATATGTTGTAAGTAATAATTAAAATCAAACTAAAGTATAATATAATCGTAACATAACAAAAGTAAAAATAGCAATTGGTATAAACTTGCATCCATGACTTGAACTAGAATAGGTGGTTTCACATGAATGGGAATAAATTAAAAATAAAATTAGCGTGCAGAAATGGAATAGTCCAGATGGATAATAAAAAATTAAATTAAAGAAAATACTATTGTCTATAAAGTATACAATGTAGAGAAAAAAAGAAGATTTGAACACCTGGAGGAAAGAACTTCGAAAAGCGTCTTGGTGCGACTATGAAAGATATCTAATCAGAGGCGGTAAATTCGCCACAATAGAAGCAACGGAGCGTGCAAGGTAGTACTCGACTCGAACTTGGAAAGTGGAAATATTTTATTTTTACCTTTATATCTGGGATGTAGGACGTCCTGGAAAAAAAACATAAAAAATGCCCCCCCCCCGAAGTAGAGGTAAGCTGGATTGTAGCCACACTTCTATACAAGAGGGAGGACAAGATACAATTGTTCGAAATTACAAGAGACGGGCTAACAATTCCAGTCTGTAATATATTTTGAGTATTGTTGTCACAAGCGATATCAAGATATAACTTTGTATTTTGTATTTTATATGTAGATGTATATATATATAGATGTACCTGTAATATGTACACATATATATACACATATATATATATGCACTAGCACTATGACTCGGCAACGACGGGTCTTCAATGCTAGTATATAAATATATATATTTTTTTATTTTATAGAAGGAGCTTCTACAGGACTAGAACTGTTTCATTCAAATGAAATCATCAGGAAGCTTGGTGTCAAGAATAGTTTTGGCATTTATACATTTAGGCAGAGTTAAAGGGGAAGTGGTGGGGGACTTTTTTGGGGTAGGCATGGTGCAAACTGTCTTTCTTAGGGGAGTTGTCAAAAGAATCAGTGATAAAGTAGATAAATGAATAAATAGAATAATAGAATAGAGTTTTAGGTAAATAAGAAGACTCGCTTATATATATATATATATATATATATATATATATATATATATATATATACATATACACACATACATATATATATATACATATACACATATATACAAACATATGTTTCGGGCCTTTATTAGACGGATTTATAACAATGCATAATGTGTGTCTATGGCCTTCTTCAGCCGCGCACAATTACTACCTCAAGGACATGTATTACATGAAAAATTCTACGTTGGGGATGCAAATCCTCTCATTCGCGTACGATATAATGCGGCAACAGCATAAAAATGAAGCGTCCATCTCGTCCTTCTCTCAATGTAGAATGAGGAAGTTTGGATGTTGAGGTAATATAAATAAATGAATAAGTAAATATATACATATATAAATACAGACAGACGTGAAGGAACCTGGTAATAAGCGTAAATAGGGATAAAGATGGAGGGGCGAGAATTCAGGACGAAGGATAAAAAAATATAAAAATGTGAAAAATAAGAATATAAGTATAGAAAATTATAAAAATATAGAGTATAAAGATATAAAGAGATATAAAAAAAATAAATGAATATAAAGATATAAAGATATAAAGTTATAAAAAAATATTAAAAAATATTAAAAAAATAAAAAATATGAAAATTTTTTTTAAAATATAAAAAAATTATCAGAAATATAAGAAATATAAAGGATATAAGAATATAGAGATGTAAAAGAATATAAGGATAAAGGATATAAAGTTGTTACGGACCAACATGGTGGTCAGGAAAATGACAAATTCTGGTTGTAGAAGCCGTGGGTGTCATAAATCAACCGGGGCGTCTGGGGACCTAGTGTATTGTAAATTAGAGTTGTTTGGTTAAACCGCTTATCTAGTTCCTCGTAACGTATCAAGTGGTCATCATGTACATACGTACACGCTTGGATACATACACCCATATACACGCGTACATATACGCACGCATACGCAACTACACGCATACAAGCATACATACGTACTCTCGTGTAAACATATACAGATATATGTGGAAAAAGGCGCATGTAGTTGGGTACACGAACCGACGTGCATGCGTACGTATATACATACACGCACATGCGTTCATATAGGCACACTCGCACTTACACTCATGCACAAGACGAAGTGAATCTCTATGCGTGTGGGCAGAAATATGTATACACCTGCACTCACGCCCACACCCACGCACACAGGGGAGTAGATCCCTATGCCTATACACAAAAGTATGTATATGCACAGACACAGGTATAACAAAAAGATCCATTCTCGCACACGGGCAAGATACGGAATTATAGTGGGTACAGAAGGTAGACATGAACGTAAGAAACTTGCGGGCAAAAAATTATAACAGAATATACATATATATACACGGACAATATACATATACATATATATACACACACACACATATACGCATATATATATACACACATATGTATATATATATATATATATATATATATATATATATATACACATATACACATATATACATACACACACACACACACACATACCCGCACACGCACATATATATGTGCATACATACACACACATGTGTACATACATATACGCATATATACATACATACGGACCCACGCACACGTATCCACACGCACACACACACATCTGTGTGTCTATATGTGCGTGTACACATACACTTACATACACAGACACACACACATATAGGTATAGATATAAGATATTAAAAGATGTATAAAAAAATATATAAAAATATATATAAAAATATATAAAAAATATATATAAAAAATATAAAAAAATATACAAAAGTATGTAAAAAAATTATTTAAAAAGTATAACAAGGGGGTACACATATAAACACAGATACTTACTCATACATACGCATACACATATATACCTATACATACATACACAGACACACGTATAAGCATAAAGCGGATACATAGATAAGTAAATAAGGAAAAAGTGCTAAAAATAGATATATATAGAGATATAAAGTAGTAAAATAGGGGTAAAAATAGAAGTAAGAATAAGGGTAAAAATAAGAATTAGAAATAAAAATAAGAAATAAAATATAAAAAATAAAATAAAATATAAAAAATAAAAATAAAAATAAAAATAAAATAAAATAAAATAAAATAAAATAAAAAGGTAATCGGGTAGAGGTTAACATGAAATGAAGGTAAAAATAAAGGGTGGTTGAAAATGAATAGTTATAACGATGGAGAATATGGAGACTGGTACATTCTCATAATTTATTTTCATTTATATTACAATGTCATACACCATAATTTTTACGTTTACGGCGACCACTTCCTGAAGTGTCGGCAGTTATATATATATATATATATATATATACGCACATAAGCATACATACTTACATACATACATACGCTTACATACGCTTGCATACGCTTACAGAGTTAGGAAGAAGGAGTATATAATTACGCTGACAATCTATTGATACAACTTGCAACACTACGCATTTCAAATAGATGTTGGATATGAGACTAATAAACTTTGTGTACACTTTGACGAAGTTCGAAGTGGCTTCCATTTGTTGCTCTCCATTCGTCTAATCGGATGAATGAAGAAAACGAACGTGAGATGTGCCAACTGCTTGTCATGTGACGGTTCCACGAACGATGACATGCGAAGCTGATGCATCTGCCAGGTTTGTGGTCGGGCCAAAGGAGAGTTCAATGCATTTTCTGGCTCCCGAAAATCAATCTGTGACGCGTGCTTTACGTGAATATCCTCGCGTGTTTAATGAAGAGCCACCACATAAAAACAACACTAACTGTTAGGATCGCCAGCTTAAAGAAACTGATAGCGTATTGCATACAAAATATTTCGGCAAGTTATCGGTTAGTGTCGAGTCTTTTGAAACTAAACGATTCTTACATACGCTTGTTCCTGCAAACAGGTCTTATGAAAACCACAATTTACGAACTCTTGAATAAACGTCTCCGATTTACAGTTGTAGAACTACCGTTGTTACAGAAAATCCATCTTAGCGATAGATCCAAAACATTTGATTTTCCTACAGACATGCTTGATGCGCTGAACAATAATGAGCAATTACCAAAGAACAGAGTATTCACTGGTGAGGCTGCATTCTATGCATAGGGACGTCTTCATCGTCATAGCATCAGGATGTAGGCTGGAGAACCACCACATATCTACATTGAACATGAATATGCCACCCCAAAGTGAATATCTGGTGTGCCCTCACACATGTTGGAGTTATAGGGACGTTGTTCCCCACAAAGCTGACTGTGACGTCATTAAAGCACTTTGAAATTTCGGGCCTGTATGCAGTGCCATGAACACGGGATATAGGTACATATGTTATCTTTCAACAAGATGGGGGTTCCTCTACACTATGTTTGAATTATCCGTAACTTTCATGGATGACATTTCCACAGCACTGGAATTTAAAACTGAAGCATAATTGTATAGGTGTTACAAAAGAGTTTTTGCTATAAGAGATATTATATAAATAAAGAAGTAAGAACTTGTGCGTAAGGTCTATCGATAGATATCATATAGTAGCAAGATTCACTGATGTTATCGAGAAAAGTAAAACAAATATTGAATTCTCAACTACAGTTGTCCAAAAATAATCGTAACACTATAGGCTGAGATGATGTGCACAACCTTCTGTCTTGTGTAGCAACTTGGAAATTAGTGCTTCTTTTATAATTGCTTGGAGACCTCCTTTAAAGAAATGCGAATAACCACGGATGAAACGTTTCTGGGTTCATATGTATTTATTTACTCGGTGTCTAGCACATTTTTACTTAAATAAAATGTCCATCAGGCATTTCATTTAGCGTTCACAGCATCCTCCCATTATCCAGAGAACTACAGAAGTAACGCATACCGATTTTTTTGTTTTAGTAAGGCCATGTCCAATTTCTGTTCAATTGGCCTTCAAACGAGGTATTGGTTTTGCAGATGCTCCCCAACTGCAAAGCTTATAACTGAAAGCGTGTAAGAATCCACAATGATGACCCGAATCCGCATTTACACATATGCATATTATACATACTTTTACAGGTTTAAAATCTCGTGTGATTAATTTAGTCTATTCGGAATGAGGTGGAGGCGCAGCGGACTCGCGGCCATAGGATCGCGGTTACGATTCCCAGACCGGGCGTTGTGAGTGTTTATTGAGCGAAAACACCTAAAGCTACACGAGGCTCCGGCAGGGATGGTGGTGATCCCTGCTGTACTCTTTCACCACAACTTTCTCTCACTCTTACTTCCTGTTTCTGTTGTACCTGTATTTCAAAGGGCCGGCCTTGTCACTCTCTGTGTCACGCTGAATATCCCCGAGAACTACGTTAAGGGTACACGTGTCTGTGGAGTGCTCAGCCACTTACACGTTAATTTCACGAGCAGGCTGTTACGTTGATTCGGATCAACCGGAACCCTCATCGTCGTAACCGACGGAGTGCTTCCATTCCATTCGGAATGAAACACTATTCATTTAAGAAGCAATAAAAACGATAGAAGCAGATATAAATGGGTGCAATGCTTTTATTCATAAATTAATATACTTAAATATAAATATTTTTAAGTGAGTTCATTACAAGTTTTGCGGTACTCTCCTTGATATCAACAAATATACACAACTACATGTATCCATATCTACCTACCTATCTATCTATCTATCTATCTATCTATCTATCTATCTATCTATCTATCTATCTATCTATCTATCTATCTATCTATCTATCTATCTCTATCTATCTATCTATCTATCTATCTATCTATCTATCTATCTATCTATAAGTATGGATATATATATATATATATACACTTACATGGAAAAGGATGCGCGTCGTTCGATCATATAATAATATAAATAATATATACATATATGCATATATACATACATATATGTACATACCCATAGGTATGCATATATAGGTGCAAGACATCAAAAAAAAAACCTTGAACACAATGAGAAACGAAAACATAAAAAGAAAAACATGGAAACGAACTTTTTTTTCAAACGACGAAAAAACATGAATACAAGACATACAGCACAAAGGAATATTCCCCTTGTTCAGTTGTCCCTGTTTCGTCTACTCCGCGTTTCGAAGGTTGTTCTTACCTTCGAACGCGACAAATAGTGTAAAGACTATTTGCTGGTATGCCACAATGATGTATGCAAGATTGAATTTAGTAACGAATTACGTACGTGCGGTCGATAGTGTCTACAACTCTAGCACTGCTTTTAATTTGTATCCTTCTCTTCTTCCTGTAATCGGATGTTAACACTATTCTGCAAGAGAGATAGCGCCTTTTCTATCGAAACCAGTAGAACATTTCAGAATACCACAGTCTCCTTTGATGGTTGGAACCTTAATTAATTTAGCTGGGACAGAATAATCTAACGGTGTGGAGTTCCCATACGATAAAGCGGAGAATCGTGGAGAAATCTACGTAAGATATAAATGGATTAAAGAAACACAAGTTATCAGTTGCTGAAAGATTGCAATTGTATTTAGAACCCAAAATCCCCCCTCATTACTTTATTCCAGATCCGAATATTTTAGCAAATGAAAGCACATGAACAAGAACACTTCCCTCTTCGCACTGAGCAACAATCTCCCAGACTTCCTTCTCGTTACACTGCTTCCATCAACGTTTAACGTGTCTTTTCTGCACATTATTTCAAATGCTTTCTCATAGTCCAGCGTCCTGGTTTTGAAAGGAGATTAACGGTAGACACTGAGCCGAAACATTGCTTGGAGACACATGGCATGTTATGTAATTCTGTCAAGGTATTGTATCTCTACAGCATGAGACTATTAGTAGCACTTTTTTAAAATTGTGCAAATTAAATTATATATATATATATTTAATATACATAATTTACTTGCTGCGTGATAAGAAGCTTGCCTCCCAAACATTAGTTCCGGGTTCAATTCCACACTGCATGACACATTCAGCAAGTGTTTCTGTTATAGCCTCCGTGCGACCAGGGTTGTGTCAGTGGATTGGTAGACGGAAACTGAAAAAAGCGCGTCTTATTATATATATATATTAATATACATAATTTACTTGCTGCGTGATAAGAAGCTTGCCTCCCAAACATTTAGTTCCGGGTTCAATTCCACACTGCATGACACATTCAGCAAGTGTTTCTGTTATAGCCTCCGTGCGACCAGGGTTGTGTCAGTGGATTTGGTAGACGGAAACTGAAAAAAGCGCGTCTTATATATATATATATATATATATGTATGTATGTATGTATGTATGTATGTATGTATGTATGTATTATGTCAGGTCACTTTCGAGTGCTACTGGTAACATGTAACCCAGTACTACCTGTTGCATGGTGGGGTCGTCGGCGACTAAACCGGCAACCCTACCAAGCTCGCTTGGTGAGGAGGGTGTTTATTGGTCAACCTGCGGGATGAAAAACAAAGACCGTCAAAGGGCGGAGGAACTCTTGAGAGTCAACTAACATCCAATAAATGTCTTAAAGCTGTATTATGCGCGGGGACATAGAAATAATCGGATTGAATACCCGATCGCGCAGTTAAACCATTGGGAGTGAAGGACTCCTAGCCTTTGTCAGGGCATCCTTGTAGGAGAAGGCAACTCAGGTAACTGGGATAACTCCGACATAAAACCTGCGGCCCAGTGGTTACCGATGATGTTGACTTGTCCTTCTTTTCGGATTATGGCTGCTGTTGCTTAGTGAGTGGGATTGACTTGACTCAGTGCACAGCCTTTCTTCACTTAAAAAAATATCTTCTTGCACAGGCATTGCACGATAACGACATTGATTAAGCTTCGTGCAATGGCCATACTCGATAACGAGGGGGCTGCCACCATGTATGTATGTATGTATGTATGTATGTATGTATGTATGTATGTATGTGTGTGTGTTTCTGTCTGTTTTTGCTTCTCATCACCGCCTCACAACCGGCCTAACTTAGTGGTGTTCAGTGAAGGAGACCGCTAGGAAAAGTACTTGGCTTAAAAATTCGTACGACTAAAATACTTTAAGCCAGTGCCCAGGCATGGCCGTAGTCAAACAACTGAAACAAGTAAAAGGTAAATGATATATATATATACACACTCATATTTTATGTATATGTGTGTATTTTTTATCTACAGTGTCTGAAAAAATGGAAGCATAAGTTTAACACTATGAACATATTAAAAGAAGTATTCCTTATTTTCATTTAATAATACAGCAGATTTTCTGTATCTACCCATCTAATTTCACCAGGTTGAGGAATGTCCTGAACAGTTAAACCTCTTAATTACCTCAAGACGAAGCAATATTCATTATATTGCACATCCAGGAGTGTTTAATGAAATGTTCCTATATATGTATGTAGCATGATATCTTGCAGTAGCTTTCTCCGTTTTTAAATCTTAGAATTGGCCTGGTATTGTATTTATTATTTGTCATTATTAAAATGTTTTCTACTTTCCAAATAATGATTATTATATAAGGGATGTATAGCAGTACTTCTCTGTTGAAAGTTGCACTCATATATTGCACTCTCGTATTAATTCCTCTCAGAGCACACTTCAATTGCTGTTTTCTAGTGAACTATATAATATTCTACTATTGCATACTGCTATTCCATACTAACTCACCTCATGCATTCTCTTACTGCATTTTCTGTTCCACTCTTCCATTTTACTCTTCTGTTGCTCATTTCTACTGTACACGTTTAATGCGCAATTCTATTGCACTTCCCCATGTGCATTCTTCTATCGTCTAACTGTTCTAGACGTCGACCAAAACTAATTTTCTCAGATTAACGATTTTATCAAAAAATTAAATGGCATGATTCCTTACATCAGAGAATTGGTAGAGTTCCAAGATAATAGAGAAATGAGGAGAAAATAACCTTTAATTAAAGTGAAAGCCGTTTAAAAAACTTCGGACATGTATTGATCGTATTCAAAACTATTCAGAAAAATTTGAAGTAAGCAATGTAATCTAAATGGGAATGGAGGAATGAAGCACAAGAACGTACTCTCAATTTATATTGGTTGAGGGACACAACAGCTCGTTAATACCATTATCTTGAATGAAAAAGGGACCCTCTCTGTGTTCACTTGACCTGCCACATATAGCAGCCAAATTTCTCTTAAATCACATGAAAAAGTCTTTCGAAAGGAAAGACATGTTGGACAGTGTATTCTAAGATGCATATTATCTGAATATAAGACGTGGTATTTGAACACCTTTCACCCTAGGACTACTCTTTCAGGGACTAAACGTGATCCAATTGCTTCAGTAAATAATATTATGTTGTAGCAATGAGAGGGTGCTGGAATCATTAGAGTGTCAGGAAATGCCTTGAGGTATTTCATTAGGATCTTTGCTTTCTTTGTTCAAATCTAGCAGAGGTCAATTTTGCCTTCTTTCACCCTTTCAGGAACGATATCATAAATTAATAGTTAATTACCGAAATTGAAACTATCGACTAACTCTCTCTTCTTGTTTCAAACAGCTTGTTAAAAACAGCTACTAGACTATTTTTATTATTTTCAAGCACCAACTTCTCACGCTGCTCATGTTTTCTTCTTACCGGAGACGTTGGCCCACAAATAACCAGGCTGGAAATCAGCCACAGCAGTATTACCCTCAGATTATATCTTGAAATGACCCTAGAAGCTGATCCCATTTCAATGAGTGCCCTATTTTACATAAACAAAGCTTTCGTGTCATATATAATGCAAAGAGACGAATTGTCTTTCTGAAAATACCCAGTAAAGCTAAGCAAATTTCCTAGGATTTTCAGGGAAATTTTGCCTAAGGTTGCTAAGTATGGTGTATAGAACAGGTACCAGACGGATAGGTATATTTCAAGCGACGTATACTACATTAAATCACTCCTGAAAAATATATGCATTCGAGTCACATATGTTATATGTACAGACGATATAAATGTCTACTTTTGGGGTGACTGACCATGAAATGACCCGCACTCTTATTTCTTTTCAGTAATGTTCTTTTCCTAAAACCATTAACCACTAGAGTGATATATAAGAATTCAGGGAGCTAAACATTCCTGGTACACAGCAAGCGTTTCTGTGAGTATTTCTCTATTTTCCACTGTACCGTGTTTCAAATTTAGTGATAGAGGTATAGTTCTGATATACAACGAATATTGTTTTATGGTTTATCATAACACCAAATCAGTTATAAGTCATTTTAGAAAAAAAAATCGAACATTAAATAATTGATTGCGGTATTTTTTCAATGATTGTTGCTATGAATGTTTTAATTTTGAACGCTTGTCTGCCAATTGGCACCGTTATTAATATTATCAATGTCTTCTTTATCATACGTTCCATAGATATATTAATTTTTTAGTAACTATTGTTCTTATTTTATCGCTTCGTCTCTTTTCATATCGGTTCTAATGTTTTCTATTTTCTATTTTCTCTATTATACATTACGCTATTTTCATTTTCTCTCTTCATTTGGTTTTTCACTTTGACAATTAGTTCGAAGTGAACGTACATTAAGTTACTAATGAAATCTAAAATTGAATTGAAATCTTTCAGGAAAATCAAATTCTTGTTCAATTAAATTCGACCATTATTCATTACACAGAAGATAATTGAAACTAAGGAGAAAATAGAAAGAAACAAAATTGTAATAAATATATTCCTATTGTTTATCAATCGCAATCTATTGATATCCGCAGTATTGTAGCATACTTTACAAAGCAGACAAACAAATGTGATGCATCTTCGCCAATATTAGAGAGGGGAGTTTAGTGGAGGGGACCAACTGTTACTATTGTATTACCAACAAACATCTACATGGTCATTGAACCTGAAAGAACCACATTTCATTTAACACTTAATACTACTTTAAATGGAGGTAGAAATAAATAAGCGATGATGACGATACAGCTCTCTGTATGAACATTATGACACTGTTGGAAAGCGTTTGATCATAGGTCGATTCCATTACGCGTAATATACATCTAATCAATAGTATCAGCATTCTAATCAACAGCAGCATGAATAACGACAACAATAAAAATTTGCTTTATACTTACTATTGCAATAGTTAGTACCAAGTATTATTAATCTGTTACTCTGTCTTGTATGCATACATACACATTCAAATATGTACATATATATATGTATGTATATGTATGTATGTATCAATCTATCTATCTATATATCTATCTATCGATCTATCAGTCTGTCTGTCTGTCTGTCTTATGTCTGTCTGTTTGTCTATCTATCTAATTATCTCTCACTCCCTCTCTCTTTTTCTCTCCACTCTCTTTATATATTATGTATACGCATACATACATGCATGACAACATACATACATACAAGCATGCATACATACATGCATGCATACATACATGCATATATACATACATAAATATATTCAAATATGCATGCCTACATACATACATGTAGGCCAACGTATATACATACATACATACATACATACATACATACATAAATGCGCGCTCGAACACTCAGATGCGCACACAGAATTTAAACAGAACAATGCGCCAAATGAAACAGAAGTCGATTCAGTTGACCTTAAACTTTCTTTTTATAATATTAGATACCACCGTATATGATTTTACTAAGGGAAGTGACGACTTGCAAGACTTACATATACATAACTCCATCAGTTACATATACATAACTCCAATCAAAACTGCATTACAAAATTGATTTGCAAGTAAATTAGAAATGCATGCTGGGTGATTCAGTATGAGAGCGAAAATATTGTATGTCAGAATTTAGAATCTCCCGGTAATCTTTACAGACGCCATCACACTAAAGAATATGGAAAATTATAAAACTGAGTTGTTGTTTAGCAACTTGGTTTACAATGAATCAGCAGCTCTATCATAGAAAACATTCCAGCCATGATCATCCATCATATTTTTCAGATATCGGCAGCTGCATTTATACAATGTTTCCTCTATTTGATTAAGACACGGGGATGTAATTTGAGGAAGATATAGTTGCAAATTAGAACACTTCTAGTGAACATATATAGACGTCTTCGGCGAGCTGAGAACCGTCATTGGATCTATTTTACGGATATGGAAGGTAAAGACTGTGGCCCACGTCATGCTACTGAATTTCTAAAAAGCAATCAAAGTATGTGTAAACTTCTGTGGGTAAATTTCTAAAAATCAATCAAAGTATGATGTAAGTGATTTTTTCGGAAAATATATTTTGCTCTTCACTTTTTAGTTTCTCTACTTGTAAAGAACCCTGTTACGTATTTGTAGGAATGCATATAGTAAAAATTTTCTGAAACTTTACGAGAACTTACTCACCAACCATAAGATTCAGTTCTGTTCTTATATTATGGACCATGAAGCTGCTAGAAATTCTACATCATCTTCTACAGAGATTCTAAATAACATTAGAATTTTATTAAAACTTCACTTGTTGACATCCTACGAACACTTTTCTGTATCCTCTATCTCCGCTATCTATCTGTTCAACAACACTTACAAATGTTCTGAAGTAAAAAGACACAACGTTCATGACGAAGCCTATACTATGCAAAATATCTACTGTAATTAAATTCAAATGTCTCTTGGCGTGCGCACACACATACAACCACACACGTACAAACAAACGAAAAAGCATTTAATGCTTTCTCCGTAGAATGCAACTTTGAAACTTTATTCTTGGTTTCCCGTAAAGGCTTGGGCATTTAAAAGTTAAATCAAAATATCAATGGATTTGTTGTAAGAATTTATTGGAGGTTCTGCATACATCATAATGTCTACCTTTATTTCTTGATATAAATATTAATTAATTCAAATACGTACTTGCTGCAAGTGAAAGGCCAAATAATCACTACTGCATTTGAGCAATTCTCAGATTTCTCATCTTTGTAAGAAACAAAGTGGAATATGAAGGGACGTTATATTCTAAATATGATATCAGCAAACGAATAAATAATGTTGAAAACACTAACCAAAGAAGCTGTATAAGAGGACACTGATATATTTGTGTAGTGAGTGAAAACAATTCCAATATAAATATTATTATATCCACTGATATGTCATGATATGACTTCAAACAGCATACGGTCGTGAGAACCTAGTTCGGGAGTTTCGGGTTTTTGTAGAGTTACTTGGTCTACTATGATACGAAGTAGCAACATTTGTCAGGGTCCAGAGCATGTGATGACATCCGCAGCGAAGAGAAAGAATGATAAGATTAATTCTATTTTTTTATAGGCTAGTCTAGAGCCAGTGATAGACTGGGAAGCACTCCGTCGGTTACGACGACGAGGGTTCCGGTTGCTCCGAATCAACGGAACAGCCTGCTCGTGAAATTAACGTGTAAGTGGCTGAGCACTCCACAGACACGTGTACCCTTAACGTAGTTCTCGGGGATATTCAGCGTGACACAGAGAGTGACAAGGCCGGCCCTTTGAAATACAGGTACAACAGAAACAGGAAGTAAGAGTGAGAGAAAGTTGTGGTGAAAGAGTACAGCAAGGATCATCACCATCCCTGCCGGAGCATCGTGTAGCTTTAGGTGTTTTCACTCA
Source organism: Octopus sinensis (assembly GCF_006345805.1). Lineage (NCBI taxonomy): Eukaryota > Metazoa > Mollusca > Cephalopoda > Octopoda > Octopodidae > Octopus > Octopus sinensis. The sequence goes on along the minus strand of NC_043003.1, from coordinate 76,356,998 downwards.
ATAAACACTCACAACGCCCGGTCTGGGAATCGAAACCACGATCTTACGACCGCGAGTCCGCTGCCCTAACCACTGGGCCATTGCGCCTCCACCAGTGATAGACTAGAGAGAATCTTACTCAAGAGAAGAAAGTAAAGAATGTATTCTCACACCAGAGACTTACTTTGATGTTTGCAAGGCACCAGAGACCAGATGGAGCTGTTAACCCGGTTACTCGTGTAAAGAATTTTCCAAATGCTCTCATCGGTTATATCCACGGCACATGACCTCGGGAGGGTCAAACCCATAACAAATATTACAAATCATCAGTGAAACGCTCTATGCATTTTTATAGAAAACTACCCATGCTAGTATTTATTTATCTTACTTCAGAGAAAGATATGGGAATTTGATCCCTGTAGGATTTTCCACACACATACACACACACACTAGCCCACACATTTACATATTCTATTCAAAATTAGGAGTCACCCGAAATGGCAAACATGTTTAGGTTTCACAAGGATGGTAAAACATTATGCTTATCAAAAATAGACGAACATTTAAATTATCCGAGTGTAGTGCCCTAAGAACGAATAAATTAATCAACCTTTTCAGAATGTGCAAGACAGATTCACCTGTTTACCGGATGTCTAATTTATAAATAGTTGTAGTTTACAACGCTCTGTGTCAGTGGGAGGTGGGAGTTATTTCTTCGTAGACCTTTTCAGAAGTCTAAGATAGATAAAGTTAATGAGATCACTTCTACATCGTGGCATAAAATCTGGTGTTCAACAATGTTGTTTACATTTTATAGTGACGCTCAAACTGCTGATACACATACGCCAACCGATATATACATGCATATATATATATATATAATCTTTTTTCAGAATGAGATAAAAAATACCAAGGGTGTGAAGATTTTAGAACATTCATAAATAGAAGGTCTTACAGCTATTTCCGGGATATCTTTTATATCCCTTCATCGGAGATGGTGTGACAAAATGGTTAAACAATAGTTAATTTGGATAAAATATAAAATAGAGAGTGAAGTGGAGGAATGAAAATAGACGTGAGATATCCAGGGATATTGCATTCGTAGATCCATTATTTATGCAGAATGGTATACATATAAGATTCCAATACTTTGTGAGTAAATTCCAATAGTTTTTAAAATTGGTCATTTCAAGCATAGAATTTGTACATAGTGCTATTGAAACGAAGGTTTATTTAAAGTGACATAAAAGTAGGGGATGTTTTTGTAAGGTCAAATCGAAAATAGGAAGAGAGGAATAAAGAAAAGAGAAGAAAAAAGTAAAGCAAGGAGAGATGTAATAAAGAGACGAAGAGAGGGAAAGTGTATCAGTTAGTGGTCAGTCAAAATAAATTGATAGTAGGAATGAGGGGGTGGGGGTGACAGAGAGAGAAAGATATGAGATGATAGGGTAAAGATTAAAGGAGTACCAGATAGAAAGAATGTGGGTGATAGAGAGAGAGAGAGAGAGATTTATAATAGTGTCAGATGTATAAGAGTGTCAGGTATGTAGTGATAGAGCGTAAGTGATGGGGCAGAGAGAGTGGGTAGGGGTGGTAATATTGTGGAATGAAGAATTTGGGAATAAGTTTAGGTTGGTTGGACTGATCAGTGCTTAGTAGTAGAAGCAAATATATATGTGAGGATGTATACAGATGCATATATTAAACATGTATATATATATATATTTATACATATATTTATACATATCAACATCTACACATACAATTCGTACTCATATGTATATGTACATACGTATACCCATATATACGTGTATCTGCCCCTGCACACGCATGTATATATTCCTTGCATACATACATACATTCACACATAAACATATACTCATACATACATACACACGCACATATATGCACACGGATATAATTAAATGGTTGTGATATTCGAGTATGAAATAAGAATTCGATAGGAATTAGTAGTTAAAATGTAGGTTTATAAGGTTATTGGGATTACCTATGGGGTAATGTGGAAATATATCGTATGGTAATTTAGGCATTTGGATTTGTGGTAGAATTTGAATGTGTAAAAAAGCGGAGTGCTTAGTGCCTCAAGCTTGCAGGTTGAGCGTTGATCTCGGTAGGGAAGCCCTGAATCCTGTATGGACCATGATAGAGTATTGAGCATATTTGTATTTTTCAGATGATGTATGTGGTTGGCTAGTGTTGTAGATTTACTATGTTTATCGTATCTAAAGGAATGGAGGTGAGCGATATATTGTTGCTTAAAATTTTTGGTTGATCCTATGTATATAGCAGTAGAGTTGTGCAATAGAGTAAGGACAGTGCATTTGTAAATTACATTATATCTTCTGTAATGGGTCTGTAACGGGCAGATCGTTCCAGGATGGCAGTTACAATATGAAGTTTGGGGAATGTGTTCAGGAATGGAAGAATTAATATCGTGAGAGGAGAGGTTAGAGAAGGGAGTTTCTAGATTATTACTATCATTAACGTTATCATTACAATCATTGTTATTATAACTATTGTTGTTATTAATTGTACTATTCGTAAATAGTACATCTTCACATATATATATATATTCTTCTGCTACTAAGCACTGGAGCACCGATTTTAGTCGCGCGGATCGACCCCAGGACCTATTCTTTGTAAGCTTAGAACTTATTCTATCATTCTCTTTTGAGGGGACGTAAATATGCCAACATCAGTTATCAGGCGATGATAGGTGGGGGGACAATCAGAATCACACACACACACACAGACACACAGACACACACACACACACATATATATATATTATATATATATATATATATTATATATATATATATATACATACACACTTATATATGTTGTATTTCAAACTATCAAAAACAAGAAACGACCTGAAATCGTTGTACACTATATTCGAAACGCACACCCAAGCATGCGCACGCATGTGTGTATGCAAGGACATATATTTAGTAACATTTATAATTAATATAAATTATGTGTAGCACTCAACTTTATATCAATTTTCATTTAAGCGCTGAAATATTAATTCAATTATTCAATTAATTACAAAGCTAATTACTGAATCTAATGAAAGAATTACCAAATGCCCTCATCGTATTAGACTTCTGGGTCGTCAATGCAACTGGGAGTAAATATCATTAATAAAACTTGTATCAGATGCGTAATTAAACTACGCTTCTTTACTATGTTAAGAGAACGGAATTACTGAATTGGATAATGACGTAAAACTTTTACTACATCATATACATTATATTTTCGTTTTATGCTGTTTAGGAATAACTAATGTAGGAATATACAAATTGAAAGCACGGTCGAATAGATAACAATTTTGTTTCTCAATCATGAAATTCCCAATTCGATCCCACAGAATAAGCAACATAGCCCTACGTTGTCACAATACTCACTGTGTTCGTGGCCTTGGATAGTTTGTAAATGTATTTCTAAAGGCACATTGCAAGAATATCACTCATCCGTAATTTTCAGAAATTAAGGCAGTTCTAAATTATAGATCTTCTTTAAGATTTAGATGCCATTTACAAATTTACAATATTGTTAAAATATATGGATACGCCAACCTGCTTTATTAGTAACTATCGATACACCATCACTTCTGAAAGCAAAGGGAAAGAAAAACATTCTGGTTATTATCAATCTTATACTAATACATATTCAAAAAGATGTATACGTTAATATCTTCCTCCATAATACAAGAGAAATTACACTAAAGACACGTATATAGCATTTATTCCCAAGTACGTTTCAGCATTGTCGTTCTTTGGAATTTGTACTGGATGTACCAAGTCCAGTTACATTAGAGTGTATTAATGTCGCTTCTCTGATATTAGTTCCTTGAAATACAATGTAATAAAGTATTCCCCTGTGCTCCACCATGGTTAAGCATCGAATTGTACTTGTAACCTCCAATGTAAACTTCCAAACGACAAAGGTGAAACGTACGGAGGAACATATATTAACTTATATTTATCGTAATTTCTGCTACGCTGCTCTATATATCAAAACGAGAAACACTACTAATTACGGCTGCAGCCAAACCACTATACTAGTAGTAGACTGGATGCCGATAATCTACGTAGAACTATAAACTCAACAGTAACAGTCGTATGTGTAATTGTACATACAAGATATACTCAGTTTAATGAATACACCTATCTATGTATTTATATATTCTGCATTTTTTCACTAGCGCCCTCACTATTCGCTCATAAATTACTTATATCACTTTGCAAAACCGCCATCGTCCCTAGAAAGCCACTCCTCTTCATCCCCACCACTACACAAATATTCACCTTCATATACAAACACTTACACATCTGCCTTTACTATTACACATCCACTAAGATACGATGGGATTTTAAAACATGTCCACATGTGCTCTTTAACTAAACGGATTCGCACATCTGAACCAGCCACTTCTTCCTGTCTCTTTTCTTCGCCAGTCGTCGACTGAACATTGACGAGAAGGGGACCAGTTATAATCACTCGCATTTACATGCATGCATCTTTGGTCGCTTCTTTCCATTTATGTAAATTATTTCCTTAAATAACGCACACTTTTGTCTCTGCCCTTCTTTATGTAATGTGCGGTAACTTCTGCTCACTTACAAATAAGAAAAGTATATACATCCATGTATTAGCGTTACATAACTTTTTGTTCTCCCACCGATATGCACACATGACCTGTATCCATACATTTTGCGTAAGGATTGGCTAATGAATTTCAAATAAATTCTATAGAATTTTCATTTATAAAGGGGCAATGCAAAATACTAAGATATTAAACTAAAACTTCTAATATATACAATATAATGATACGAATGCAACGATAGTACTCGGTATTTTCAAATAGATAAGCTTGTATTTAAATGTCTGAATATACATGAACTCATAAATTCTATATGAACAGTTATCAGAGTGAGGCAGCTTACATACATGCATAATAAGCTCACTATGCTTTTAAGAAAAGAATAGCATAAAAACATCGAAACTCTTGTGTTTTCTAAGAACGAACATACACGTAATTCACTCGCATCCTCATAATTCACTCGATCAGTAATACAATAAATAGTTTGTAGAATGAACATATGTATGCCATCACTTGTGTGCATATATCATACACATATACATGAAAGCTAATTAAACACATACACACTGATAGACAGCTAAGCACATATATACGCACAGAAGCATTGGTGCTCAATACAGTATATTCATACTAGAGAAAAAATACATTATATTTATATACACATATACACCTCCATACATATAAACTATAACCTACTCACTCCTTCAAAAAACACTGGTTCTGTCGTGAATAAAACAAGAAAGCATTGACATTGGTTAATAGATTGTTTGAATTCTGCAAAGAACTTATATAAATCTGAAATGCAAACACACTTACAGTCATACATACATCCATAGATGGAAATTCTACTCACGGAGTACTTGATTGAGAAATTAATAACTAATTTAAAACACGAATTCAAAGCTGCGATTGAAGCAATTCGTTCTCTAATTATTAACTATACATTTGCTAAAGACCAATTTTGAATCTAATCCATGTTTATGAATTAGGTTCAAAATTGCTCTTTTAAGGGACGAAGAATAACAATAGCTACGTAAAGTAACCATTCCCAGGAATATTTTATATTATTTTGGTGCATTATGCGTAATGAAATGGACAAGTGACATCAGAATGCATCAGCCAGATTCCCTCAAGATAAAATACAGTAACAATATCAACGAGGAGAGATAACATAATTATCTGTGAACATTCAGCAAAACTTTGAATAAATATGTTTAATGGGAATGCATCAAAAATAGAACTATCTGTCAGAATAAGACGTTGAAAGAGTATATGAATATTACATCGGATTCTTTTTTTAATATGGCAATAGGAGTACTACTGTTACAATAGATAACGACTCACAACGTCTCACAATTCATTTGCATGAGCAGTAGAGATAGAAACAGTTTCGTTACTTCCATGATCTATAGAGGATATCAGTTAGATATAGTTGAAAATCTGCGTTATCACGATATCAGATTTCAGCTTCCATGTCAAAATAATAGAGGGAGGAAGAGGCACAAATAAGTTCATATAGTTTTAGAGAATCATATGGTATTATTTGGGTAGTAGCAATGACCAAGTGTTAAGAATTAAAGTGTTAGGGATAAAATTTTCCAAGAATTATTCCTCCCTGGAGACCTCACAAAGTAAAGCAGGACTGCTGGGCTAGCGAAAACTAAAACATCCTGAAATAAAAACATTCTATATAGGCATGAGAAGTAAGGTTGCGTGAAGCATTTTCTATCATAGTAAGCATTCCGCCCACACTATAAGTCAGTCCAAAATGACTTAATTTCTTGGCATGGCCTAACTACTTTTTAAACGTATTATTTTTTACACTTTCTAAAATTCTTTTACATTTTAATCATTTTCGTGTATTTCATTCATTCCCTTCTATATATGCAAAATTTTGAGCAGAAACCCCAATTTGCATTTTTCCTCCTTTCACTCGCCTTCCACCTCTGACGCTTTTACATGTATTTATATCTATCATTCCCAGTATATTTGTATATTAACATCTACAGCATTTACATTATCTCTATTTGTATTTGCATCTTTCAATTAGTAACTTCACTACTTTAATATCTCATTAATAATACTTTGATTATTATCGGTATTACCTGTCACATTCACAGTCTTATTACACTGGTCTAATTTCTATGTATAATTTTGTTGCCATTTTAAATACTTAATATTATTATTACACTCGACGCCTCCCCTGCATTATTCTTTTCTCTACATTGAACGCATGATGTTAGTAATATTAATATATATAAATTAATTGTTCACTTTCACTAGTTTCTTCTGATAAGACAACAGATGAAGCATACGGCTCGATAATAAAATGAAAATAAACACTAGGTATCTGCACTCAGTAAATTATATTTAATGCATATTGTAGATTAATATGCTCATCTGGCTTTGAGATATCTACGTATGTAGCCATCTATAATCTTTTTTCATCGCATCTTACCTCCCACCTCTCTCTCTCTCTCTACATACATATATATATATATATATATATATATATATATATATATATATATATAGAGAGAGAGAGAGAGAGAGAGAATTCACAAAAGAAAAACAAAAGGCGAAGACAGGTGGTGTAGAAAACACACAGATGTATTAGTATAACGCTCGGGAATTGAAAGGGTCTTTAACGTCTCGAACCTTCGCTCTTCCACAGAAAGGAACACAGAAAGAAACAATGAGAGAAGCAAAGAGAGAAAAAAATGTGTGTAGTGACTAGCGATATATCATGACGAATGCCGGACAGAAGGGTCACACAGTCGAGCTAAGAATTAGGGGAGATAACAAAGTAGTAGTGATCCCAAAACGAAGGTGCGTATGTGTGTGAGAGAGTACCTATGTCCGTGTGAAAGGGGGCTGGTGATCTTGACATGTGCGTGTATGTGTAGGTGCGAAGATGTGGGGATGGGAATATTTGTGTGTATGTATTTTTAAGTATGTATATGTATAAATCAATGTATTTATATGTGAACGTGTGTGTACGCGTGTGTATGTGCGTGTATCATTGAATAGACGTGTATATATCTGCTATATAAAGTTAAATGTTCAACGAAAACAAGGCATGAAACTAGAATTCAAAAGAATATTGAGTCCTACTTAAATTATTTTCTTCAACACAAACATTTCTTCTCACGAACAAAGCAAAATTAATAACCTACATACTGCGATCTACATCCGGACTCCAGCCTTCGACCACAGTCAATCATTAAAGCTGCTGCGCTGCTCAGTTCCAACCAGGTTTCTGAAAGCGTTAAAAGAAGCACAGAAAAATTGAACAACTAAATTATGTTTTATCTGTATGTAGATGTGCTTCTTTCTCAGTGTGTTTGTGCGTGAGTGTGTGTGTATTCTTCAATGTTTATATTATTCATATCTATCTATCTATCTATCTATCTATCTATCTATCTATCTATCTATCTATCTATCTATCTATCTATCTATCTATCTACATATGTACACACACTTACATTCACACACACACACATGCATACATCCATATATACACACATATATTAATACATATAAGTGGAGATATATAAACAGACACAATAGCATATACAATAACATACACTTCTTTAGGAAAACTCATCAATATTCCGGCAACAATCCAAAGTTGTGTTACTAAACGACTGGCATTTGGTAAAGACACACAATAAAGAAAAAAAGTAAGAAAAAGAAAGAAGGAAACAAAGAAAGAAAGAAGGAATGAATGAAACGAAAGAAAGAAAGCAAGAAAAGAAGAAAGAAAAAAGCAATAACAAAGTAAATAAATGAATCTCCTAGCAAAAATGTAAAGTGTAAAATGGCATTTCAACGTATTGAAAATCTGTAGATAATTACTAAATAAAGTTGCCAAAATTTCTAAATGACCAAGTTGACGATCCGAAGGAAAAAAAAGTTAGGCTTTGTCATTGTTTAATATTATCGATTATATCAAGGTCAATTTTCTCTTTTGTATGTATCTGTATATGTGTTTTCTTTGGAAAGCTTCTTTGGCTATGTTTGTGTTCCTGAATGAATATGTGTCTGTTTGATTTTAATGAGTTGGACCCATATTAGCTGCTTGTCAGTGTCTGTGTGTATGTGTTGTTGCGCGAGTGCGCGAATATCTGTGACTGTGTAATAAAGTCACGAAAGAGGATTTGGCTTTAATTGACTTTACTTATATTTGAACACACACACACACACACACTCATATATATATATATATATTTACACCCCCACCATTTACTCCCTTCTCAAAATCCACAAGGTCAACAACCCTGACCGCCCCATCATCTCCGCCTGTGACTGCGCCACGGAATTGATCACGAAATACCTCGACCGTGTCCTTGCCCGTCTCCAGTGATTTCCCTCCCCTCCCATATCCACGACACTAACCATGCTCTCCGTCTTTTCAACTCTTTCTCCTTCTCTTCTGGTCCGTCTAAACTTTTCTTCACTCTTGATATCAAGAGACTTTATACGGTGATCCCACACAACGAAGGACTTCTTGCCTTGAAACACTTCCTAGAGCTTCGACCCGACCCCCAACATAAACGCGTTCACACTTCTTCGTCTGGCCGAATTTGTTCTCTCCTTTAACTGTTTCTCGTTCAAGGAGGAGTTTTGCCAACAGTTCTCGGCAGTGACCATGGAAATGAGAATGCGTCCCAACTATGCGAACCTGTTGGTTGGCTACGTTGACGCCCACATTTTTTCAAGATTCACTGCATCGGTGCGACCTCGCTCTCCCGCAAACAACTAGACTGTTTCCTCTCTTTTGTGCAGTCCTTCCACCCTGTCCTCCAATTCTTCTGCACCATTTCGAACATTTATGTCGCCTTTCTGGACATATCGGTCAACATACAAACTCCGCTCCCACTACCTCCATCTACTACAAACACAATGATGCCTTAAATTCTCCTCCTGCCACTCAACCTACACCAAGCTCTCCATCCCCTACTCCCATTTCCTCCGTGTGCGCAGGCTCTGCAGTTACAACCATAAATTTTGAGACTCAGTCTCAACTCATGGTTCGCCACTTCATCTTTCGTGGATATCCCCTCACCACTATGCACTTCCATGGACCGTGCCTCTTATCTCTCTCCTCGCATGCACTCCACAGTTGCCCGTCTCCTCACCTACCAGCCTTCAACACACCGTTCTCCGAACCGTCTGGTGACTCCAGTCCGACCCCTCCACTTCGCACATCTTACACAGCATACCCCTTCCTCCTTCAAACGAGCCCACAACCTACGTGACAACCTGGTTCAGAGTGTCTTCCCTAACCCCATCTAACATCCTGGCTCGGTCCCCTGCTCCCGCCCATGCTGCTGCGCTTGCCCTTACCTCTCCAAAACTACCAACCCAACAGGCACCCATCATCAACCCTATCACATCGCGGACTCTTCAACTTGCACTTCTAGCAACATCATTTACTGCATCTCCTGCTATTTCTGTTCTTCTCTATACATCGGTCAAACGAGATGCCGCTTGACCGAACGGTTCGCGGAGCACTTTTGAGACATTAGACTTGGCAACGACACCCCCGTCTAAAGCCATTTCCTCTCTACAGGTCATTCATTACAACACCTGTCTGTGTTCGGATTGTCTTTGAACATGGGCCATCCGGACTCCAGCCTTCGCCGTGAACAGAAATTAATCGTCTCTCTCCGCTCCTTTGCACCACAAGTGCTCAACTCCCATCTTCATATGACTCCCCTGCTCTCCTCTCTTCATCTGACACCTACTTCTTCTCTTCACTCCAACACACCTCCCTTCATTGATACCCCCTCTATCCACACCCCGACCCCACACATCCCATTCCCACATCCTCAACTCCACATTCTCACCCCAAACTCACACCCCGTCCGCACAACACCACACCTCCACAACGCTACCCCAGACATCCCCATACCATCATACCACCTCATCTCATCAGCCCACACCACTCCACACACACTAGCACTGGTCACTTGTCAACACCCACACCATCATCCACGCACCCATACATTACAGACGCACACACAACCACACATACAAGCGGCAAAATCACTAGCCCCTATCCACAAGCACCCACCTTCACACTCTCACATATACACACGAACACGTACCTACGTATGGGATCACCAGAACTTAATTATCTTCCCTTCTTCCTAGCTCTCCTGTCCAACAACCTTTTTCCACACAGTGGTCATGCTTGACCACTAAATTCACAAGTTTTCTTATATTCTTTCTCTGTTTATTTTTTCGTGTTCCCTTCTATTGAAGGACGTAGCCTCGAAACTTTAAATACTTTCTCACTTTCGCGAGCGTCAAACTAATACACCTTCTTGTTTATACACCTGTTTTCGTCTTTTCTTTCTGTAAATTTCAACTATATATATATTAGCCTGCTTGCTTAGCCAGCGGGGTGGCGTTATTTGAAGGATAAAACAATGCGAAGCGCATTGTGACCAGTGATGTGTAGCAATATCTGATAGCCTGGTCGGTCACGGTGATCACGTTGATATATATATATATATATATATATCAATAATAATGCTACTACTACTACTACTACTACTACTACTACTACTACTACTACTACTAATAATAATAATAATAATAATAATAATGATAATAATAATAATAGTAATAATAATATATACACACATACATCCATACACATACACACACACACACACACGAACACACGTACACACATATTAGTGTGTGCTAAAACGTTTCTGGCTTCAAGGGCATCGCCAAAGGTATGGTTGAAGCCGTAACATTCAGAGGTATTTTACAGAGCTTAGAACAAATGTAGGATCGCTGTAATTAGTTTATGAATCTGAGAAAGTAATATGCAGAATAAAGTCAAAAGTAACAGATCTTTTCTGGTATTTTCTTTTACTTTTCAGCAACATCTCGTATGTATGTGTGTTTGTGTGATTTTGCGTGAGTGTGTGTGTGCATACACGCACACATACACCAATCTAACGAATCCCCCACTACTGCTCATATTTACAGTCTAGTACGAATTGCAATGGTCCCTTTTGGGAAACCTTTAGACTAAGATCCCATAAACCCACTCAAACCGGGATGGGGACAAGCACAGACACAAAGACACACAGACACGTGCACACAAGCACACGTGCACACACGCACACGTGCACACACGCACACGTGCACGCACGCACACGGGCACACACACATATACATACACATATATTTAGTACGGAGCAAATAATTCACAAGAAAAAATAATTCACGAAAAAAATAATTTGCGAAGATATCATTGACTCTGTTATTATTTAGTGTAACATATTGAATACGATAATAACAAAATCAATAATATAGATGATTGCAGCCTCCTAAAAAAAACATTAAATAGCTGAAGGATTAAAATTAATCAAATTAATCAAAGAGGCTAAGTCAATCTCCCAGCATACATTCAAGTATTTGGACTCATGTGGTTTCTGCATTGGTATAATAGTCTCATTTACCTCAGCACGCACTAACATGATAGAGAACAGTCGAGTTGAAGTCTGCACACGCACACACACACACACACACACACACTCACACACACACAGACACACAGACACACACACACACGCACACACATATACACACATACACACATATATATACATAGATCTATATATATATCGACAGATAGATGGATAGATAGATAGGTCTACCAATGTCACTCAGAAGGCTTTATTCATGTCAAGGTTATAGCGGATAACACTTAAACAAGGTGCCATGAGGTTGGACTGTATCCAGAACTTCTTGCCACACAGCTACGCCAGCTTCCACATATGCATCATTCTCTCTATTTCTCTTTCTCACACACACACACACACACACACACACACACTCATTCTCTTTCATTCTCGTGCATGTTTATAAGCATGTGTGTCTGAGTATATTCTGCATGCAATACTTTCACACATAAACAGCGAAACACATTTTGTGTAGAAATAAGATTTTCAATGCGGATGCGAATGGTTGTATCAGTTTTATTAGTTGGTCAGTTTCCCCGCCTATTTCTTCTTCTTTCTTACTTTTCCAATTAATGTACAATTATTCCATACATTTTCTCACTATCACAATTTCCTCGTCTCGCCCCACCCTATCCTCTGTGTTTATCCCCTCCTCTCTTCTCTCTCTCTCTCTCTCTCTCTACAATTCTCTACTGAATCACTGATCCATAAATTGTCCTCTGTCTTTCTTAACTACAGATTATAGTATTTGCCATGGTCTGCTTGCATCAGCTTATATTAGGATAATTAACTGACTATCTTTTACACATCAGTGATATTGGTATTGCTTATATTGTTGTATACGACCCCAATGAAACTTGCTGAAAATCGAGGAAACATCATAATAGTATAGGAAATAGATTGACAAGGTTCTATATAATTAATCAACTTAGAGATACTGAGATATAATTATCAAGTTGTATCTATCCTTCCATTAATCAGTCAATCCATTCTCGTATACTTGTACATGCATGCACAAACGAAAATACCCTTTTGTTGATGTTGAAATTCCAATGAAGGAGTATTGAATCTAGGTGAGAAACCCACACTTTCTCTATTGGCAAGAAATCTTGAAATAAAACTGAAAAATGACATACATACACGTGTTCGAGTACTGCCATACCTGATTGAAAGACCCGTACATGCAAAGGTTACGACCTGCCATTTTTGTGATAGGTCTTATTTTTTTTCAAGTGACGCTTGTGCATGGTTTTTTTTATAGTGGGGAAAGGATTTGCACAAATCCAATCCCACTCTCTGAATATTGGCAACATAAACTCGAAAAGAATAACTAGTCTACATTGTCGAATATTGTCAGCGTTGCAGGTTTTCTCTTTGAGTTTCCCTCTCCTAGAGAGATGTTGTGATAGCAACAGAGTGACCTCCAACTCCCAGTGGGCTAACCGCGCGCCTGGACACTAACCCAGGTATTTCCACGTCCCCGTGCATACATTAATGCATACATATACAGGTACACATATTGTTGCATTTCCGTTGACCGCTCATGAGTTATTCTGCCCTTTGACATGTCTTCTCTTTCGTCCTGCAGATTGTCAAACAATCACCCTCCTCACCAAGCACCCTCCACACCTTTGTTCACCATCCAACTCGATCCGAAGCAAGGGTTTCTATATCTTCTGGAACCATTCCAAGTTACTTCGTAGTAGTCCTTAAACCGTTTTTTTAGGTTTACGCCGATAGCGTTCCCTCTGCAAGCTCACCATAAAACAGCTGTTTCGGCATGCGTTCATCTACCATTCGAACAATATGGCCACATCGTCTCAATTGGTTCCTCAAAATCATGGCTTTAATTGAGGTGATACCTGCAGATTCAAGGACATCTGTGTTTGGAGCAAAAGAACTACTCCATTTAATTTTTTAAATGCGATGAAGTCAATTTTGGTGGAATTGTTCTAATAGTTTAAAATACCTTTCATAACAAGGCCATGTTTCACAGGAATACAACAGGGATGGTGAGACAAATGATTTGTAAAAAGCCAGCTTTGTATTCTTATTTATATGTCACTGGCACCAAACGCGTGGCACCAAGCCCCCAAATGCTGTTTGTAACCCCACCTAAAATTTTTGTTAAGGATTCGTCACTTGAGTTTGTCGATTCGGTCATCTACCTTGGAAGCTCTGTTCAAAATGATGGAAATCTTGATACAGAAATACAGCTACGAATTCAAAGGGCAGAAAAATTTTTCTTGATGATTGTTTACCACAGTGGCAGTATGACGACTGAGTCCAGCCTGTGATATACTGGGACACTTGCCGTTCCCAAGCCTTTTTTGCCATTTACTGGATCTGTTTCAGACATTTTAGAGTAAGTTGTAAGTGCATTTTTAGGTTTCTGCCGACTAACCAACTGAATGATTTTACTAAGATTTGGAGTACAGGGAGTAACTGTGCAGATGAATAATTTTCATTGGGTGCAGCTTGCACCTGCACTACCCCACCTATTGGTCGAAGAAGACTTTCGCCGGTGTGACATGAATATTGACAAAACTAGGAACGTCCAAGGCCTCAGGATTTATTTCGGAGATTTCCTTCTCCTAGGTAGATTACCAACCAAGTTTAAAGAACTTCTACCTGCCCATGAGGTAATATATTCCATTCTAGACAGCAACCCGACATTCAGTGATCAAACATCACTCCAATGACCGGCGGGAGTAGCTAATTCACAAAGAAATTACTGATATCGGTTTTGGTCTCATTCGCGACATCTCGCTTATTTAAATTCTGCGTGATTGATTCTTAAAAGGTTCTTACCTACTTACCGAAAGAGGATTCAGTGATATTGTGTGACAGAATGCCCACCATTTCTGTCTATATATGATTTGCAAATGTAAATAAGAATTTATATAAATATAAAAAATTAAAAGATTTACAATAAATATAAATATATATACATAAGTAAAAATATACACATATATATACATATAAAAAATTAAAAAAAGCACGATGTGTGAATAAGAATTACATATAAATAATATTATATAAAGAAAAGGAAAAGATATGCAATTAAAAGATATAGAATAATATATATATAAAGTAAAATTATGCACATACACATACAAAAAAGATATATACATATTTACAGACATTTTGTTGGATGGCCATTGACTGTTCAGGAGGTCATAAACCTTTGACAGGTCTTCCTTTTCATCCCATGGGTGTCCAACAGCACCTCGTCACGAAGCAAGCCTGGTGGGTTTGCCAGTTTAGTCGCCGACCACCCGACCGTGCGACAGTCTGTACTAGGTTACATGCCACCAGTAACACTCAAGAGCGACCTGACATACAGATTATCTTTTCCTTTTGCTCGGCAGGTTGAAGTTACCGAAATTGGTTGAAATAAACGAAATTCGACAACTTTAACACGAAATAACTTCGTAAATAGAAAGATGTTCTATATGACGCATTCTACCAGTATCTGAAGGTGTTTTGTTAAAAAAAAAAAAATTATCGACCTGCCAATCAAAAGGAAAGATCCCATACATAAATACATACATACATACATACATACATACATACATACATACATGCATACGCATTCTATATTGTTTATCCATATTTTCATTACATATAACTGATATCGGTTTTGGTCTCATTCGCGACATCTCGTTTATTTAAATTCTGCGTGATTGATTCTTAAAACGTTCTTACCTACTTACCGAAAGAAGATTCAGTGAAATTGTGTGACAGAATGCTCACCATTTCTGTCTATTTGTGATTAGGTTATTCAGATATTGAGCTTTACCGCTCTCAATATTATATAGAATATTGCAGAAATTGTTATCAACTGTAAATAATGTTCATGTTTTACCTCGGGAAACAGAATGAAGTAGAGGACCAGAAAACACAGCTTTAATAAATTGATAAAAGGGGCATCAATTTTCCCATGTATCTTAATGTTGACATTATCCGATGAGTTAATATATTTTTAGCTAATCTCTAAAGTGAACATTTATAAGCGGCTGTCGAAAAAGCGTTACAAAATGGTTAATTTATATATCTGAGTGTGATAGAAGGTCGGATTAGGGGGGAGGTATGCGCAGGCGTGTGTGTGAAACCATACCCACCACACGTGTACATGGAAAAATGAAGAAAACAGACATAAAACCCTAAGATAAACAAGATCTAAATGACGAAGACGAAATTAAAACGAGATAAGTATTTTGATTAAAGATTACACAGAAACGGAAAAAGCAATAATTTAGTCGATACAAAAGAATAGGGTTATATAGACAAAGTGCAGTGTACAGAAATATAATATAAATTAAATGCTGACCCTTTATTTGATGTGAAGTAAATGTTAAAAGCTGTTTGGAACACCTACTGACGTGAACACAGAACATTTTTCGAGTCGAGTGTTCACTAGTTAAATATTAAATATTCTTTTCTACTCTAGGCACACGGCCTAAAATTTGAGGGGAGGGGGTTAGCCGATTAGATCGACCCAGCATGCAACTTGTACTTAACTTATCGACCCTGAAATGGCGAAATCAATGTCAACCTCGGCGGAATTTGAACTCAGAACGTAAAGACATACGAAATACCTATTTCTTTACTACCCACAAGGGGCTAAATACTGAGAGGACAAACAAGGACAGACAAACGGATTAAATCGATTATATCGACCCCAACGCGTAACCTCGGTGGAATTTGAACTCAGAACATAGCGGCAGACGAAACACCTCTAAGCATTTCGCCCGGCGTGCTAACGTTTCTTATTTCTTTGTTGCCCACAAGGGTCTACACACAAAGGGGACAAACAAGGACAGACAAACGGATTACGTCGACTATATCGAACCCAGCGCGTAACTGGTACTTATTTAATCGACCCCGAAAGGATAGAAGGCAATGTCGACCTCTGCGGAATTTGAATTCAGAACGTAACGGCAGACGAAATAAGGCTACGCATTTCGCCCGGCGTGCAAAGGTTTCTGCCAGGTCACCGCCTTTAAATATGAAATATTCTTTTCAACTCTAGACAGAAGCCGAGAAAATTTTCGGGAGGGGGGGCACTCGATCAGATCGGCAACAGTACGCACCTGGTATTTAATATATCGACCCGGAAAGAATGAAAGGTAAAGTCGACCACGGCAGAATTTAAACTCAGAACGATAAGACAGACAAAATACCTATTTCTTTACTACCCACAAAGGGCTAAACACAGAGGAAAATAACTAAGACAGACAAACGGTATAAGTTGATTTTATGGACCCTAGTGCGTAACTGGTACTTATTTAATCGACCCCGAAAGGATGAACGTCAAAGTGGATCTCGGCGGAATTTGAACTCACAAGGTAGCGGCAGGCGAAATACCTATTTTTTACTAGCCACAAAGGACTAAACACAAAGGGGACGAACAAGGACAGACAAACGGAGTAAGTTGATTACATCGACCCCAGTGCGTGACTGTACTGAATTTATCGACCTCCAAAGGATGAAAGGCAAAGTCGACTTGGCGGAATTTGAACTCAGAACGTAACGGCAGACGAAATAACGCTAAGCATTTCGCCCGGGTACTAACGTTTCGCCAGTCAGTTTGCCGCCTTCTTATATAAATACCTATTTCTTTACTACCCACCAGGGGCTAAACATAGAGGAGACAAACAAGGGCAGACAAACGGAATAAGTCGGTTACATCGACCCCAGTGTGTAACTGGTACTTAATTTATCGACCCCGAAAGGATGAAAAGCAAAGTCGACCTCGGCAGCAGAATTTGAACTTAGAACGTAACGGCAGACGAAATAACTATTTCTTTACTACCCACAAGGGCTAAACACAGAGGAAAATAACTAAGACAGACAAACGGTATAAGTTGATTTTATGGACCCTAGTGCGTAACTGGTACTTATTTAATCGACCCCGAAAGGATGAACGTCAAAGTGGATCTCGGCGGAATTTGAACTCACAAGGTAGCGGCAGGCGAAATACCTATTTTTTACTAGCCACAAAGGACTAAACACAAAGGGGACGAACAAGGACAGACAAACGGAGTAAGTTGATTACATCGACCCCAGTGCGTGACTGGTACGGAATTTATCGACCTCCAAAGGATGAAAGGCAAAGTCGACCTTGGCGGAATTTGAACTCAGAACGTAACGGCAGACGAAATAAACGCTAGCATTTCGCCCGGCGTACTAACGTTTCGCCAGTTTGCCGCCTCTTATATAAATACCTATTTCTTTACTACACACACACAGGGGCTAAACATAGAGGAGACAAACAAGGGCAGACAACGGAATAAGTCGGTTACACATCGACCCCAGTGTGTAACTGGTTACTTAATTTATCGACCCCGAAAGGATGAAAAGCAAAGTCGACCTCGGCAGAATTTGAACTTAGAACGTAACGCACGGCAGACGAATAACTATTTCTTTACTACCCACAAGGGCTAAACACAGAGGAAAATAACTAAGACAGACAAACGGTATAAGTTGATTTTATGGACCCTAGTGCGTAACTGGTACTTATTTAATCGACCCCGAAAGGATGAACGTCAAAGTGGATCTCGGCGGAATTTGAACTCACAAGGTAGCGGCAGGCGAAATACCTATTTTTTACTAGCCACAAAGGACTAAACACAAAGGGGACGAACAAGGACAGACAAACGGAGTAAGTTGATTACATCGACCCCAGTGCGTGACTGGTACTGAATTTATCGACCTCCAAAGGATGAAAGGCAAAGTCGACCTTGGCGGAATTTGAACTCAGAACGTAACGGCAGACGAAATAACGCTAAGCATTTCGCCCGGCGTACTAACGTTTCTGCCAGTTTGCCGCCTTCTTATATAAATACCTATTTCTTTACTACCCACCAGGGGCTAAACATAGAGGAGACAAACAAGGGCAGACAAACGGAATAAGTCGGTTACATCGACCCCAGTGTGTAACTGGTACTTAATTTATCGACCCCGAAAGGATGAAAAGCAAAGTCGACCTCGGCAGAATTTGAACTTAGAACGTAACGGCAGACGAAATAACTATTTCTTTACTACCCACAAGGGGCTAAACACAGAGGGGACGAAGAAGGACAGACAAACGCATTAAGTCGATTACATCGACCCCAGTGCGTAACTGGTACTGAATTTATCGATCCCGAAAGGATGAAAAGCAAAGTCGACCTCGGCAGAATTTGAACTCAGAACGTAGTGGCAGACGAAATACGGATACGAATTTCGCCAGGCGTGCTAACGATTCTGCCAACTCGCCGCCTTCGCTGTTGCAGCAGCTGCTGTTTCTGCTGCTGCTGTTGCTGTTGCAGTTGAGCGAAGCGGTCTTCGTCCCAGAACTCGCAGTGGGAGAAGTCCAAATCGAGAGCATGGACGGATGGTTGAATACGCATCCAGGCTCAGCGGTTGAGTAGAAAGTCGGGGACAAGAAACAGGAAGAAAGAGTGAGATAAAGTTGGGGCGAAAGAGTATAACAGGGATCGCCATCACCCCCTGCCGGAGCATCGTGCAGCTTTAGGTCTTTTCGCTCAATAAACACACACAACGCCCGATCTGGGAATCGAAACCGTGATCCTCTGAACGCGAGTCCGCTGCCCTAACCACTGGGCCATTGCACCTCCACTCTGCTGCTGCTGATGCAGATGGAGAAAATGATGATAGACTCCCCCACTGAGAATGATGTTGACCATCAGCTCAAGAATCGCAATACATACTCATTGAATTGTTATTAATTATTAAAGAAACGTTCAAGCACAATCAGCGTGAGACAACACCTCGGGTTTCCACACAAGTCACTCGGCAAAGAATCTATGTAGAAGAATCATACTCGAGAATCCTGGATTAATAAATGAACTTCATAACCACCTCATCTTGTACGCTTCTATACACTACCTACACGCACATACTGATATTTGTATATATGTGATATATTTGTGTGAGGACTTGTGTGTATGTGTGTGTGTGTCTGGAGATGTGTGTGTGTGCCGGTGTGCGTGTGTATAGGCCTGTGTGTGTGCAGGTGCGCACGCGTGTATTTTTATTTAATCGGTAGTAGTTCCGAATTTATACGAATGCCGAGAGATTTGAGCTGTTGCGTTTTTGCGTATATCAAACGATTCTAGTTCCCTGCTTGTATTAACAAACCCGTGTTTTGCTACTGTTGAAAAAGTAAGAAAGAAAAAAAAATGGATCGTCTTTTTAAATCATGTAAATGACCGTTTTCATCGTTTACTTGTTTCATATCTGTCTGTGTCATTGTGTCTGTGTTTTTCTCCCCTCTACTGTTTGTCAACCGGTGTTGGTGTGTTTACGTCTCAGCAAGTTAGCGACTCGACAAAAAGGGTAACAGAATAAATATTATGCTTAAAAAGCAAAGAACTGAGGTCGACTCATTCGACTAAAGAATTTTTAAGACGGTACCCCCAGCGTATCATAGTCTAGTGACTGCAAAAATTAAAAATTAGAAGCAACCGTAGAAGTAGAAGAAGAAGAAGAAGAAGCAGAAGAGGAAGAAGCAGAAGAGGGAAGAAGAGGAAGAGGAAGAAGAGGAAGAAGAGCAAGAAGAAAAAGAAGTAGTAGAAGAAGAAGAATAAGAAGTAGAAGTAGAAGAAGAAAAAAGAGTAGAAGAAGAAGAAGAAGTAGAAGTAGAAGAGAAGAAGAAGAAGAAGAAGGAAGGAAGAAGAAGAAATAGAAGAAGAAGAAGAAAAGAAGAAGATGTAGAAGAAGAAGAAGAATAGAAGAAGAAGAGAAGAAGAAAAAAAAAGAAGAAAAGAGAAGAAGAAGAAGAAGAAGAAGAAGAAGAAGAAGAAGCATTAGCAGCATCAACAACAGCAACATCAACATACATCTTAACAGTTATTCTTTAGCTACTGAACACTCCAAAAGGTTTTGTCTTCACGTCAATAGGTGTCCCAAACAACTTACAACGTTTACTTGACATCAAATGAAGGCTCAGCATTTTGTTTATATCGCATTACAGTACACTGTACTTTGTCTATTTTACCTTGTTGTTTTGTATTGTCTAAATTATTGCTTTCTCCGTCTCTCTAATCTTTAATCAAAATACTTTTCTCGTTTTAATTCCGTCTCCGTTCACAAGTTCTTGAGTATCTTAAATTTTTGTCTTGTTTCTCCCATTTCCCCCACAGACACAAATTTCTACACTCACACGCATGGGCATACAATTCTTCACACCCACACAAGCTCTCACACAGTTATATAGATTGACTACTCTGTAAGCCTTGTTCAACGGCTACTTATATATGTTCGCTTTAAAGGTTAGCTGAAAAAATATCAACTCATCGGATAATGTCAACATTAAGATACAATGGAAAATTTATGCCCCAGGCATCAGCTTATTTAAGCTAAGTTTGCTAGTTCTCCTCAATCCTTCTGTGTCACGTTTGCATGAATATGTGATGTAAAACATGAACATTAAATATAGCATATGACAATGATATTTACATAATACTCTGCAAAATATTGTGAACGATAAAGTTCAGCATCAGAATATTCTAACCAAAAATAAGCAGAATATATGAGCATTCTGTCAGGCAATTTCAGTGAGTAGGTAAAACTTGTAGAAAAATAATTAAACGCTGATACCGAGACTGAGACCAAAATCAATACCAGTTATATGTACAGAAAATATGAATAAAATATGTAGATATAGACATATGAGATATTCGATTAAAATTTTTGCATCT
The DNA here is from genome assembly GCF_006345805.1 of Octopus sinensis. Classification (NCBI taxonomy): domain Eukaryota; kingdom Metazoa; phylum Mollusca; class Cephalopoda; order Octopoda; family Octopodidae; genus Octopus; species Octopus sinensis. The sequence continues at coordinate 76,335,189 of NC_043003.1, read as the reverse complement.
GATACATTAGGTCAACTTGGTACCCTACGTATCATGCGCGACACTTTGGACAACTGTATTTTACTATGGCCTTGGGTCAATATCTAGTGAAAGGATTTGGAAAATGGAACCTGAAAGAAACCTGTCGTATTATGTACATATATGTGTGTGTATGTATATGTACGTATTATTTATACATGTGTGTGTATGTGTGTTAATTTGTGCATGAATGCCCTTGTGCTTGCATTCTGTTTGTCCTCATCACCGCTTGAATACAATGAACCGATAGAATTAAAACTGATTATTGGTGTCCATTTGGGGGGGGGGACTAAAACCCTTTAAGGCGGTATCGGAGCATAATAACATTTCAATGGCTGAAACAAGTAAAAGACAAAAAACAAAACAAAAAATACGATTACATAAGTTTTATTTGCATTCAGTTGAGGAATAATAACAAAAACAACACCATGCCAAACAACAACATTCCACAACACTTATCATATATATCTATTCAACAGTACGTTACTCAAAAAAGCACCATCTCTTTTGAAAGTAAATTAAATGCAACTGAAAATGGTTAAAAGAAAACTATATATATTTTGTGTACTTAGCGCAAGGGATTTAGTTACATTTAGTCATCATGATAGCTACACTAGTGAATTTGAAAATTGTGTTATTCACTTAATGCAGTCAATAACACGCAATGTTATCCACTACACTGAGTGCATTAGCAACGACCTTTACATATACATTCCTGCAGAGTGCACCCCTGAGAATTTTTCCCAAGTGCTTCTTATAAACTTGAACTTATTGCTATATACATCAAAGTACAGAAATATCTAATAATTGCTTGCATACATATACATACACATAGTTTCAAAGCATAATTTCATTCTCTGATATTCACATTCTGAAATACTGTTATGATGTGTAATAACCTCAAGGTGCAATACTTGGCGTTCTGATAGATATCTGCTGTTGTAGTGTTGCTGATTATAGAAGTAGGGTTGAATGCCGAGGTCAATTATTTGGCAGCTGTTTCTGGAAATATTATAAACGAAGTTTTATTCACATGACTACACTTGAAACGAGCTCATTTTATTTTTGATTCCTTTTACAGAGAGCAGTCTCTAAGGTTGGCAAATGATATTTAAGCTTTTCAGCCAACTATAGATTTTCTGGTTTGCTATTATGTAATTTATTTTCTTACATAGAGGAAAAGGAAGGGTCATTATAGAGAGTAGAGAAAAGGTCATTAACAGATCAGATTAGTTTTTTATGATTATTGATTTCCGTTTATCCTGATCTATTTTGTTTAGGAGCTGTATTTTGTATTTTGCTTTATATAGCATTACTTGGTGCGCATGCGTATGCCCACATACAAACCCACACATACATATATATCCATAAATTATAACTTAAGCTGAAATTATATAGATTGTGACTATTAGTTTCACGTTTTAACTACTTTCGAGCAATCAATAATATAAAAAGAAACAATATGTGGTCATACATACACGCGCACACAGCGACAAACAGAGAGACGCAAACAACCCGCACACACACACATACACACATACATATATATGGAGATAAGGAAAGAGAGGAAGAATGAGAGAGAGAAAGAGAGAAAGAGAGAGAAAACGAAAAATGATAGCTAGAAGCCAAGAAAAAGAGAAAGATAAATAGAGAGCTAGACATATAGATAAATAGATAAATAGAAAGAAAGTTAGTGACGTTGATAGATAGATAGATGAATAGGTTGATAGATAGATAGATAGGTAGATAGATGGAGAGATAAAGATAGATAGAGAGAGAGCTAAAATATCCACAAATAGAAGGAACAGGTTACGAAGCAAACAGGAGACAAATTCATACTACATGCAATCAATCAAGCAAAAGTATGTGGCTGAGAAAGTGTAGAAATACATGCGCAAAATCCTTAATTACAAAGGTGTACAATGAAGATAATATGCTAAACGAAGAGACGGAAGAGAGAGATTTTTCGGTTGATGCCTTATAACAATGAGAAGAGAAATGAATGAAGAAGCGCAAAATAAAAATATGCCATGCCGAATTTAGGTATCAAATATTATATTCTTTATTCATATATTCAGTAGATATAACTGGTATTGATTTTGGTCCCATTCTAGTTTTCTCCTTTATTTATATTTTTACATCATTCATTACAGAAGAGTTCTAACTACTTACCGACTGAGCTTTAGTTGAAATATTCTGACAGAATGTTCATCTTTGCCCCCTGTCTATGATTAGGATATTCAGATATTGAGCGTTAGTGTTCACAGTTTCTTTAGAGTATTATAGAAATATTGCAAAATACTGTATATAATGTTAATGTTTTGCTTCATAGTTTCATGCAAACGTGACCCAAAGTGAAGGGAAGAACCAGAAAACTTAAGTTTAATAAGCTGATACAAGGAACATAAATCATCCCTTGTATCTTAATGTTGCCATTATCCGGCGAGTTAATACTTTTTTTAGCTAACCTTTAAAGCGAACATTCACAAGAGGCCGTCGAACAAGGGTTACAAAATATATACATATGGTCAATCAATATAACTGTATGAGACCATGTGTGTGTGTGTGTTTGTATGTGTGCGCGCGCATATGTGGAGGGTATGTGCATGCGCGTGTGTATGTGTGTGGTGAGTGGACATCTGTGTAGTTGGAATAAAAAGGGGGAAACCAGACAAAATTTAAGATAACAAGAACTAAAGAATGAAGACAAAATTAAAATAAAAGGAAAGTATTTTGATTAAGGATTAGAGAGACGGAGAAAGCAATAATTTAAACGATACAAAACAAGGTAAAATAGACAAAGTACAGTGTACTGTAATCCGATCTAAACGAAATTGATGTCAACTAAATATTGTAAGTTGTTTGAAACACCTATTACCGTGAAGAGAAAACCTTTAGAGGTATTCACTAGATAAAGAATATATCAGCTCAAATCTTGTGAATGAGTTCGAATGGAAGGAGAATATACAGACACCTGTTGAGTGGACCGTACCCTTCTCATATTTATATCATGCTGACTCTGCACGAGAATTATTTTAAGGGAAAATATGCTTTTGAAATACTGAGTTACAACGCACGCTAACTGATTGAGTTCCTCGAACACGTGGACACTCTCGCCTCGATTTCCACGTGAGAGTTCACCGAGAGTTTTCTCATACTAGGAACGCATTTACAGCTACAGCCTACAAAAATAGTTAATACAAAGAAGCATAAAATATTAGGAACAGCTACAAGGCACAAATAAAATAAACATCCAGTTCTTTGTTTTCTGGGAAGATCCAATATTTATCGAAGAGAAAATAAGGAACAAGCACTTGTGAGAGGATAAAATAAATTCACATATTGGGAGAAAATACTGAACTAAAAACAAAAGAAACAAAACAGCTGTATGACACGTTAAAACGACGCAAAGTAAAGCTCATACGTATTCCAGTAAGTAAAATAAAGCCAAAATATAGTGGAAGGAAAGCTCATACCTATTCCAGTAAGTAAAATAAAGCCAAAATATAGTGGAAGTAAATATATGAAGCTTGCATTAGTAACTTGGAAGGGCATGACCCCAGAATAGACTTGAAGGTTTCTAGATTGTGGAACGGGATAAAATCCTTCTTCTCAGAAACCACCAAATTCTGTATGAGTCCTAGCATGAAATAATACAACTATAGCTATGAAAGATTTGAAGCCTCTATGTACGACAAATAAAACTAACATTCAAATGAACAAAAAGAGAAGAGAAAACGATACAAGCAGAAGTGAATTGTTATAAATGCACATCTGCAAACTATTTATAGAATGGCAACAGTCATTTTTTTTTAATGGAAGATTGGAACATAGAAGAACGTGATGCCGCATACAGCATTATTCGACAGCGTATAATGTTGGAAAACATCTCGTTGCATCCGGCTAACAAGGGTGAAACTTGTAGAATATAATTGGAACATTTGGCTTTTTTAACCTTTATTCTGTGACAAATGTTGGACTTTCGCCAGAGCGAAGTTGATGTCTGAACTATGTCTCTGCTATGATGTATATATTACTTTGTTCATCCAAAACAATTTTTATGTGTTTGCATATTGTCCAGTTCTCTATTCCCACATTGTGTTATTGTTAGTTACATTTGCTTTAATATGTGTATGTTCGTATGTGTCCCTGTGTCGGTGTGTGTGTATTGAAGATGAGTTTATCGTTGAAATCTTTGTATAAAAACGCTATGTGTTTGTATGTGTGGTTTCATAACGAAGATAAGTATATAATGAAAATATGTGTATTGTTATGTATGAGTCTCTGCATAACGTTGCTGCGTATAACTTCTGATTTTATGCATAAGTGTGTGCTTGTGTCACTATATCGTCTTAGTCGTGTTATATGAATGTATGTATTTATGTGTGCATGTGTATTTTCACATGTTTGTGCTTTGGGTGAGTGCGTGCGTATTTGTGTACAGTAAGATTATGCAGCCATTCTAACAGACATCTATGAAGACACTACACGTGAAAATACACATGCATACACAAATGCATACACTCATATAACACGAACATGCAGATTTAGACAATATGGTCACATAAACACACACTTATGCACTAATATTTTTACTGATATCAAGTACATATTTATGGTTCAATCTCCAATCGCACAAGTGTTAAGCCTTTGACAGAAAACATCAGAGAACTTAGGTTTGTCCATGACTGCGCCCTATGCACTGCCCCAGAGACTCATATATAATATAGTGATGACAAAGTTTCTGAAACCTGTGATAATTTCGGCCTTATGATCAGT